>NC_092178.1:2047874-2092874 GCF_045791955.1 Oncorhynchus clarkii lewisi
AAGGGAATACCCCCCTGAATTGTACAAAAATGAATGGCAAGATATTGGCATTGGACAAACCATATACACGATGTCCAATACCACCCAAAGCGGCGTTGATTCGTGTAAAGTATATGGCAAATGCCATATGGCAATTGCCAATTGTAACACCTCAAAAATCCAACAGGGGGCGAGTGCGCTCCACCGGGGTTTTTCATATTGGAAATGTAACCCAAGTCAACATCCAAAAGAAAATTTTTGAAAAAAGGATATTTTTTTCAAAAACTTTTCACCCCTTAAAAAAGTGCTTTCTGGGCCTTTTTTCGAAATTCTTTCGATTTTTTTGTCAATTACACATGTGTAAGAGCTGTATGAATATACTTTTGTCCAATTTTTTTATCATATTTTTTTTTTTTTTAATTACATGCGCATAAGGCATATGTTTTGTACATTTGCAATATGATTTCATAGGAAGTCAAAAGTCAAAAGTCAAAAATGTCAAAATTTGGTAAAAAACTTCACACATCCTTAAAAAAGTGCTTTCTGGACCGTTTTTCAAAATTCTTTCAATTTTTATGTCAATTACACATGTATAAGAACTTTATCAACATACTTTAGTCATACTTTATTATCCTTTTTTTTTTTTTTTTTACTTGTGCATAAGGCATATGTTTTCTCCATTTGGAATATGATTTCATAGGAAGTCAAAAGTCAAAAGTCAAAAATGTCAAAATTTGGTAAAAAACTTCACACATCCTTAAAAAAGTGCTTTCTGGACCGTTTTTCAAAATTCTTTCAATTTTTGTGTCAATTACACATGTATAAGAACTTTATCAACATACTTTAGTCATACTTTATTATCATTTTTTTTTTTTTTTTTTACTTGTGCATAAGGCATATGTTTTCTCCATTTGGAATATGATTTCATAGGAAGTCAAAAGTCAAAAGTCAAAAATGTCAAAATTTGGTAAAAAACTTCACACATCCTTAAAAAAGTGCTTTCTGGACCGTTTTTCAAAATTCTTTCAATTTTTGTGTCAATTACACATGTATAAGAACTTTATCGACATACTTTAGTCATACTTTATTATCATTATTATTATTTTTTTTTTACTTGTGCATAAGGAATATGATTTGTCCATTTGCAATATGATTTCATAGGAAGTCAAAAGTCAAAGTCCAAAGTCAATTTTTTGGGGGGCCAAAATTGACTGAACTGATGAACTCGGGACGGCCGGGCAGTGATAGTTGTTCATTTCCATCACTCGTTGTGTTGATTTCATCATGTCCATTTGAATCATGTCCACTATAGAATCATATTGCAAATGCGCGTGCAACTGGTAACCGGGAAAAAAAAAATGATGATTTCATTATGTCCATTTGTTTATGTTTCCTTACTTTTTCAAAGTCACTGTGCATTTGCAATATGTTTCAATGGGCAGGTACCATCACGAATTTGTCATGCTCAAAATTTTTTAGATGTATTTTTTTTTGTTTCTTACTTTTTCAAAGTCACTGTGCATTTGCAATATGTTTTAATGGGCAGGTACCATCACGAATTTGTCATGCTCAAAATTCAAGCTTTACTTTGCTCAAACTATACCTTTGTCATCTTGTGATCTAAAATATGCAACTGGTTACCCAAAAAATGTGTTGATGTTTTTTTGTTTATGTTTCCTTACTTTTTCAAAGTCACTGTGCATTTGCAATATGTTTCAATGGGCAGGTACCATCACGAATTTGTCATGCTCAAAATTTTTTAGATGTATTTTTTTTTGTTTCTTACTTTTTCAAAGTCACTGTGCATTTGCAATATGTTTTAATGGGCAGGTACCATCACGAATTTGTCATGCTCAAAATTCAAGCTTTACTTTGCTCAAACTATACCTTTGTCATCTTGTGATCTAAAATATGCAACTGGTTACCCAAAAAATGTGTTGATGTTTTTTTGTTTATGTTTCCTTACTTTTTCAAAGTCACTGTGCATTTGCAATATGTTTCAATGGGCAGGTACCATCACGAATTTGTCATGCTCAAAATTTTTTAGATGTATTTTTTTTTGTTTCTTACTTTTTCAAAGTCACTGTGCATTTGCAATATGTTTTAATGGGCAGGTACCATCACGAATTTGTCATGCTCAAAATTCAAGCTTTACTTTGCTCAAACTATACCTTTGTCATCTTGTGATCTAAAATATGCAACTGGTTACCCAAAAAATGTGTTGATGTTTTTTTGTTTATGTTTCCTTACTTTTTCAAAGTCACTGTGCATTTGCAATATGTTTCAATGGGCAGGTACCATCACGAATTTGTCATGCTCAAAATTTTTTAGATGTATTTTTTTTTGTTTCTTACTTTTTCAAAGTCACTGTGCATTTGCAATATGTTTTAATGGGCAGGTACCATCACGAATTTGTCATGCTCAAAATTCAAGCTTTACTTTGCTCAAACTATACCTTTGTCATCTTGTGATCTAAAATATGCAACTGGTTACCCAAAAAATGTGTTGATGTTTTTTTGTTTATGTTTCCTTACTTTTTCAAAGTCACTGTGCATTTGCAATATGTTTCAATGGGCAGGTACCATCACGAATTTGTCATGCTCAAAATTTTTTAGATGTATTTTTTTTTGTTTCTTACTTTTTCAAAGTCACTGTGCATTTGCAATATGTTTTTTCACTATAGAATCATATTGCAAATGCACGTGCATCTGGTCACCCCCCCAAAAAAATGTTTGATTTTTTTTGTTTATGTTTCCTTACTTTTTCAAAGTCACTGTGCATTTGCAATATGTTTTTTCACTATAGAATCATATTGCAAATGCACGTGCAACTGGTCACCTAAAAATCAAAATAAAATGTTTATGTTTCCTTACTTTTTCAAAGTCACTGTGCATTTGCAATATGTTTTTTCACTATAGAATCATATTGCAAATGCACGTGCATCTGGTCACCCCCCCAAAAAAATGTTAGATTTTTTTTGTTTATGTTTCCTTACTTTTTCAAAGTCACTGTGCATTTGCAATATGTTTTTTCACTATAGAATCATATTGCAAATGCACGTGCAACTGGTCACCTAAAAATCAAAATAAAATGTTTATGTTTCCTTACTTTTTCAAAGTCACTGTGCATTTGCAATATGTTTTTTCACTATAGAATCATATTGCAAATGCACGTGCATCTGGTCACCCCCCAAAACATTTTTTAGATTTTTTTTGTTTATGTTTCCTTACTTTTTCAAAGTCACTGTGCATTTGCAATATGTTTTTTCACTATAGAATCATATTGCAAATGCGCGTGCAACTGGTAACCGGGGAAAAAAAAATGATGATTTCATTATGTCCATTTGTTTATGTTTCCTTACTTTTTCAAAGTCACTGTGCATTTGCAATATGTTTTTTCACTATAGAATCATATTGCAAATGCGCGTGCAACTGGTCACCTAAAATTTTTTAAAAATGTTTATGTTTCCTTACTTTTTCAAAGTCACTGTGCATTTGCAATATGTTTCAATGGGCAGGTACCATCACGAATTTGTCATGCTATAAAAATCCTGCAGGAATGTGAAATTGACTGGCCCGATGAACTCGGGATGGCTTTGCAGTGATTCTGGTTCATCTCAATCGCTCGTTAGGGTAGATTTCAGAATGTCGCTTTTGGTGATGGTACCTCACTGTTTAAACATATTGCAAATGTACAAAAGTCAACTAGCAAGTCAGTGTCCATCAGTCAATTAGATGTCATTATGACACCAAACTGATACAAACTGACACCAAACCCACTTTTTCCAACTCGTTTAGTAGCCAACTATTACATACTTCAGAGCTGGCCCAAAATTCACAACGCCTTGGGTTCAAACCATAAAAAAACCATAAAACACGTAGTTACGTTCTAGCTGCGGGTCCATTTCTTATGTTATGTGTTGGCCTAGCTGAGGCGACCCCGAATCCCAAGTTTCGGCTCGATAGGTCATTTGGTGTCCGAGAAAAACCCTAATTGGTGCTGAAAATCCACTATTTTCCATGACTTGCTACGGGGTCCTTGAACGAGCTATCGGACAGAAACGTCGGGGTCCGTCTCTATGGGCCGAGCCGGTTTCAATGCACCTAGCCTTGCGTCTCTGAGACTTTTCTAAACGTCGTCATTTTCGTAATGGTCAAAATGAATTGAAGGTATTGCAAATGTACGAGGCTGTTTCTCGGTCCGAGAACCGTCTAGAGCCACGTAACTCACCACGCACCATCGACCGGAGGTCTAGAACAGGTTTCTAAAGTTTCGGAACTCTAGGTCCGACGGTTCTTTTTTAGCTCCAACAAAGCTAACTATTGCAGCCACTGTCTGTCTCTACGCACCCCAATACGTCCCTCCTTCCAACTTGTGTTTTAGTGTGATTTTTTTTTCCTTTGAATTTTTTGGGGAAAAATGACTGATTTACAGTTCATGGGGGTTGCCTAATCACATATATGAAGTTTTGGACAGATCTGACTTTTTTAACCCTTCGAAACAGCCCCTGAGACACCAATTATGGCACTTCCGGTTGGCACAGGAAGCTACAAATCAACACATATCCTCATTGGGGTATGCTGTTACATAATCCTGAGTTTTAAGTCCTTACGTTAAGAATTGACTGATTTACACAGGGTTGAATGCACTATGTCCATCAAACTGCAGGCAGGGTATGGGTAAACACTTTTAGGGGCATTTTAACCACTTCCGGTTGGTCCAGGAAGCTCAGAATCAACACAGGTAGACCTCATAGTGGCCTGATGGACCGGTACCGAAGACAGGTTCATACGGCATTCATAACCCATATAGACTTCAGGTTGAAATTAGGGGTGCAGGCAATGTATTCCTATGGGGAGAGATGACACTGCATTCTGTGAGATCAAAAAACACTGTTTTACTGTGAAGGGTTAACGCCACACGGTCAAGCTTAGGCTTGCACGGATCGGGGGGACCTTAGGAACATTCCTGTGGTGGAATTTTTCTTCTCACCCTAACGGTTCTCTCACTCTCACCCAAAATCAAATGACGTTGTGGGGCAGGCTTCATTTTGGGCCTACTATTCTAATGGTCGCTGCGCCTAGACCGAGCGAGCTACGGTCAAGCGGGATAGCTCGTTGAACTCAGCACAGTCTGGAGACTATGGTAATGCCATTTCCTGCTCTCTGTGTCTTTAAGCACCGCACTTTATCACTCCATCCTTCCTGTGTGTGTGTGAGGGAGCTTTATTTGACATCTGTTGGGAGAAATGACTGATTTAAAGTTCAGAAGGGTTACCTAGTCACACATATGCAATTTTGGAGAGATCAGACTTTTTTAACCCCTCGAAACAGCCCCTGAGACACCAATTATGGCACTTCCGGTTGGCACAGGAAGCTATAAGTCAACACATATCTTGATTGACATAGCCACTTACAGAATCCTGAGTTTTAAGTCTTTACGTTAAGAATTGACTGATCTACACAGGGTTGAATGCACTATGTCTATCAAACTGCAGGCAGGGTATGGGTAAACACTTTTAGGGGCATTTTAACCACTTCCGGTTGCTTCAGGAAGCTTAGATTCGACACAGGTAGACCTCATAGTGGTCTGATGGACTGTCATAGAAGACAGGTTCATAAGGCATTCATAACCCACATAGGCTTCAGGTTGAATTTAGAGGTGCAGGCAATGTATTCCTATGGGGAGAGAAGTCAAAGCAAGCTGTTTCAAGTAAACACCTTCTTTTTACTGTGAAGGGTTAATGCCACACGGTCAAGCTTAGGCTTGCACGGTTCGGGAGGACCTCAGGAACGTACCTGAGGTCGAATTGTGCTTCTCACCCTAACGGTTCTCTCACTGCCACCCAAAATCAAATGACATTGTGGGGCAGGCTTCATTTTGGGCCTTCTTTTTTTCAAGTTTGCTGCACTCAGAACGAGCTACGGTCAAGCGGGGCGTCTCGTTGAACTCGTCACAGTCTGGAGACTATGGGGATGTCATTTTTTGTGTTGATTTCAGAATGACATTTTGGTGATGGTCCCTCTCCGTTTAAACATATTGCAAATGCACAAAAGTCAACTAGCAAGTCAGTGTCCATCAGTCAATTAGATGTCATTATGACACCAAACGGATATCAATGGACACCAAACCCACTTTTTCCTACTCATTTAGTAGCCAACTATCACATATGTCAGAGCAGGCCCATAATTCACAGCGCCTTCAGTTTAAAACATAATAAAAAGGTAAAACACATAGTTACGTTCTAGCTGCGGGTCCAGTTCGGACATCATGTGAAGTCCTATGTGAGGCGACCCCGAATCCCGAGTTTCGGCTCGATAGGTCATTTGGTGTCCGAGAAAAACCCTAATTGGTGCTGAAAATCCACTATTTTCCATGCCTTGCTACGGGGTCCTTGAACGAGCTATCGGACAGAAACGTTGGGGTCCGTCTCTATGGGCCGAGCCGGTTTCAATGCACCTAGCCTTGCGTCTCTGAGACTTTTCTAAACGTCGTCATTTTTGTAATGGTCAAAATGAATTGAAGGTATTGCAAATGTACGAAGCTGTTTCTCGGTCCGAGAACCGTCTAGAGCCACGTAACTCATCACGCACCATCGACCGGAGGTCTAGAACAGGTTTCTAAAGTTTCGGAACTCTAGGTCCGACGGTTCTTTTTTAGCTCCAACAAAGCTAACTATTGCAGCCACTGTCTGTCTCTACGCACCCCAATACGTCCCTCCATCCAACTTGTGTTTTAGTGTGATTTTTTTTTCCTTTGATTTTTTTTGGGAAAAATGACTGATTTATAGTTCATGGGGGTTGCCTAATCACACATATGAAGTTTTGGAAAGATCAGACTTTTTTAACCCCTCGAAACAGCCCCTGAGACACCAGTTATGGCACTTCCGGTTGGCACAGGAAGCTATAAATCACCACATATCCTCATTGGGGTATGCTGTTACAGAATCCTGAGTTTTAAGTCCTTACGTTAAGAACTGACTGATTTACACAGGGTTGAATGCACTATGTATGTCAAACTGCAGGCAGGGTATGGGTAAACACTTTTAGGGGCATTTTAACCACTTCCGGTTGGTCCAGGAAGCTTAGAATCAACACAGGTAGACCTCATAGTGGCCTGATGGACTGGTACCGAAGACAGGTTCATACGGCATTCATAACCCATATAGACTTCAGGTTGAAATTAGGGGTGCAGGCAATGTATTCCTATGGGGAGAGATGACACTGCATTCTGTGAGATCAAAAAACACTGTTTTACTGTTAAGGGTTAATGCCACACGGTCAAGGTTAGGCTTGCACGGATCGGGAGGACCTTAGGAACATTCATGTGGTGTAATTTTTCTTCTCACCTAAACGGTTCTCTCACTGTCAATCAAAAGCAAATGACATTGTGGGGCAGGCTTCATTTTGGGCCTACTTTTCTAATGGTCGTTGCGCTTAGACCGAGCGAGCTACGGTCAAGCGGGATAGCTCGTTGAACTCAGCACAGTCTGGAGACTATGGTGATGCCATTTTTTGTGTTGATTTCAGAATGCCATTTTGGTGATGGTCCCTCTCTGTTTAAACATATTGCAAATGCACAAAAGTCAACTAGCAAGTCAGTGTCCATCAGTCAATTAGATGTCATTATGACACCAAACCCACTTTTTCCTACTCATTTAGAAGCCAACTATCACATATGTCAGAGCAGTCCCATAATTCACAGCGCCTTTAGTTTAAAACATAATAAAAAGGTAAAACACATAGTTACGTTCTAGCTGCGGGTCCAGTTCGGACATTATGTGAAGTCCTATGTGAGGCGACCCCGAATCCCGAGTTTCGGCTCGATAGGTCATTTGGCGTCCGAGAAAAACCCTAATTGGTGCTGAAAATCCACTATTTTCCATGCCTTCCTACGGGGTCCTTGAACGAGCTATCGGACAGAAACGTCGGGGTCCGTCTCTATGGGCCGAGCCGGTTTCAATGCACCTAGCCTTGCGTCTCTGAGACTTTTCTAAACGTCGTCATTTTCGTAATGGTCAAAATGAATTGAAGGTATTGCAAATGTACGAGGCTGTTTCTCGGTCCGAGAACCGTCTAGAGCCACATAACTCACCACGCACCATCGACCGGAGGTCTAGAACAGGTTTCTAAAGTTTCGGAACTCTAGGTCTGACGGTTCTTTTTTAGCTCCAACAAAGCTAACTATTGCAGCCACTGTCTGTCTCTACGCACCCCAATACGTCCCTCCATTCAAGTTGTGTTTTAGTGTGATTTTTTTTTCCTTTGATTTTTTTTGGGAAAAATGACTGATTTACAGTTCATGGGGGTTGCCTAATCACATATATGAAGTTTTGGACAGATCTGACTTTTTTAACCCTTCGAAACAGCCCCTGAGACACCATTTAAGGCACTTCCGGTTGGCACAGGAAGCTATAATTCACCACATATCCTCATTGGGGTATGCTTTTACAGAATCCTGAGTTTTAAGTCTTTACGTTAAGAACTGAGTTATTTACGGAGGGTTTAGTATGTGTGTGTTATTTCAGAAAATCATAGAAAATCACAGAAATGTCGCAGAGCTCCGCAGCACACTTTAAAAAGATTCGTATGAACACCCTGCAACTGGATCTGTAACCGTTGAAAAAAAAAAACGCCTATTTGTGACCATCACCAAGATGTCATTGTTCCGTTTCTCTTAAATGACGATAGATAAATGGCTGTTTTTTTTTTATTGACACCGGAGGCTCCTTGACTTTGACCTGAAGTGGAAAAATAATTTCTCTATTTCCATTTAGGACCTTTAATCCCAGAAAAACGGCCATAACTCAAAAACCGTCGAGGCCTAGACGCCATCTTGTTCGGGGCCAACTGCCCATTATGCCAAACCTACGCTCACCGAGTTTCGGCTTCGAAATATTTTCCGTTTTCGAGATAAGGCCCCGTCGTGATTCGTGATGTTTTGCCAAATTGCCATATGATTCCGTATGCCCTCTTGTGGGAAATTCCGGGACAGCGGAAAAACGGTCAAAAACTTGTTTATTTTTTAAAACGGAAACCGAATGTCCGACAAAGTTCATTTGATGACTTCCCGGTAGGTCTGGCCCTACCGCACGGCCCGACGCCGACCGCGAATTTTACAAACGATTTCGGACGTCTAGTAAGGGACCGTACATTTGCAATATGGACTTTCTCACTGATCATACACGAAATGCCGAAATGTTCCCTTATGTATGATGGAGTACTCATAACTCAATACATGTTATTATGAGAACTTGGTAGTGTGGGATATTGAGACAGAATTATTAAACCCAAGGTACACACACTGAAATCCCTGCAGATTTTAGAATCAATATTGCTGAGGTCCTCAAGGAGGCTTCTGGGTTACAATATCAGCAACACGTCACTAATGGGAATAACAGACCATTGAAAGAGTTCATTAGGTTGAATAAGATGAGATGTTGCCTGCCCTACCAAGTGACAAGTTTAGCCTGGTTTGTGTGTGCATTTGTGCGTACCTTTCTGCAATGTCTGTGTGCCCCCCCCCCGTACACTCCTCATACAGCTCAGCCTGGCAGATGGCTCCCCTGTCCTGCTTGCCAGGAAAAGCATGTGAATTAAAGGTTATACCCACCAGGTTTGAAGTGCTGCCAACTCCGGCTCAGCTCCGGCTCAGCTCCAGCTCAGCTCCGATCGGTGCATCAGCCCCAGCAGTCTCGGCCCACCTGCCTGTCAGCCCCGAGACATCTGGCTCCATGAGCGTGGAATGAGCATGGTGCTGTGAGGAATCACTGTCATCTGTTCAGTTCAGCAGTCTGTCTGAGAATACACGTTAGTGTGTGTGTGTGTGTGTGTGTGTGAGCTGCTCTACTACAACGTCCTGAATATTCACTGCGTTTGAAAAATACCTGATACATTTCCTCCTCTTCAACTGGACTTCATAGAAAACTCCCTGTAATTCAAGTCGTCTCCTCGCTAGAACCCTGGACCACCAGGGTTGTAATTCAGGTCGTCTCCTCGCTAGAACCCTGAACCACCAGGGTTGTAATTCAGGTCGTCTCCTCGCTAGAGCCCTGGACCACCAGGGTAGTAATTCAGGTCGACTCCTAGCTAGAACCCTGGACCACCAGGGTAGTAATTCAGGTCGTCTCTTCGCTAGAGCCCTGGACCACCAGGGTAGTAATTCAGGTCATCTCCCAGCTAGAGCCCTGGACATGGTTGGTTACTTTCAAAATGGAATCTGTTACTCTCTACATGTACGAAATTGTATTCGGTAACACGACTTTTGGAATACCCAAACTCAGTAATGTGATGTGATTACTTTTAGTTACTTTTCAAATACTTTCTCTTTTGCATTAAATAAAACATCTAAATATAACCTTCATTTAACTAGGCAAGTCAAATTCTTATTTACAATGACAGCCAAGGAATAGTGCCTTGTTCAGGGGATTCGATCGTGGGTTGGTTTTGTAAGCTTCTACTAACCCATCTACTACTGATAATAATACCATTAGGTTATTTCCTTACATCTACTACTGATAATAATACCATAATAATACCATTAGTTTATTTCCTTACATCTACTACTGATAATAATACCATAATAATACCATTAGGTTATATCCTTACATCTACTACTGATAATAATACCATAATAATACCATTAGGTTATATCCTTACATCTACTACTGATAATAATACCATTAGGTTATTTCCTTACATCTACTACTGATAATAATACCATAATAATACCATTAGGTTATATCCTTACATCTACTACTGATAATAATGTCCTCCGTAGACTACACCACTGCTGTCCTCCGTAGCCTACACTGCTGTCCTCCATAGACTACACCACTGCTGTCCTCCATAGACTACACCACTGCTGTCCTCCGTAGACTACACCACTGCTGTCCTCCGTAGACTACACCACTGCTGTCCTCCGTAGACTACACCACTGATGTCCTCCGTAGACCCCACCACTGCTGTCCTCCGTAGACTACACCACTGATGTCCTCCGTAGCCTACACTGCTGTCCTCCGTAGACTACACCACTGATGTCCTCCGTAGACTACACCACTGATGTCCTCCGTAGCCTACACTGCTGTCCTCCGTAGACTACACCACTGCTGTCCTCTGTAGACTACACCACTGCTGTCCTCCGTAGACTACACCACTGCTGTCCTCCGTAGACCCCACCACTGCTAAAAGTAAAAGTAAAGAAATCTTCAAAGAAAATGAAAGTCACCCAATAAAATACTACTTGAGTAAAAGTGTAAAAGTATTTGGATTAAAATGTACTTAAGTATCAAAAGTAAAAGTATACATAATTACAAATTCCTTATAAACCAAACCAGACGGCACCATCTTCTTGTTTTTTAAATTGACGGAAAGACAGGGGCCCACTGACATAAATGACAAACAAAGCATGTGTGTTTAGTGAGTCCACCAGATCAGTGTCTCTAACTTGGTCCACTTAGAACACCGGAACAAGTTTACAAGATTTGAATGTCGTTAAGAAAACAGGTGTCCAAATTTTATTTTATTTTTTTTACAAATATCCTTTCTGAATTAAAAGGTAATCCTAGAAGTAATCATCCACCCTTTTCCCCACCCCAATCTGTAATCTGATTACAATATTTGTGCTGCTAACGTAATAGATTACTATAATAATAAAGAAATACAAATGTAATCAGTTAAATGTAATCCATTACTTCACCCAACTCTGCATTTATGAAGAGAGTGAGTGTCATAAAGTGGGTCAGATTGAGTCTGTAGACATTGAGTGAAACAGACAATGTCCTGGTGAAGGCTATATAGCTTGTCTGGGATCTTAATGCATTCCCAGTATGGTCCCAATGTTTGCTTAGTCTCAGAGGGCTGAAACAGCGGGACTAGAGTAGGTTCACAGATGTTCCCACATATTTCTGGGACTTCTGGTTACTAAGTAAAATCACTTGTTTGTACGAATTGATATGGCTAGAACAGGAATAATGGAGTAATTTTGATAGAAATCCTACTAAACCAGCCACCCCCCCCCCCCCAAGCACTGCACAGCTGATTTCAATAATCAAAGATTAATGACGAGTTCATTATTTCAATCAACTGTTTAGTGCTAGGGGCAAAAACCGAAACCTGCACCTCTCGGGGTCCCAGGACCCGAGTTTGGGAAACGCTGTACTACACAGTTAATTTACCTCAATATGTTGAGCTGAATTAATACTGAATTAATATGTTGAAAAAGCAAGTTCAGATTTCCTACATTCTATTGTATTAAGTGGATATGTTGGCTAGTGTAAAAACTAAATGTTATTGTGTTGCATTAAGTATTTCAAAATGTACTAACTTTACATGAGTCACGCTAATATACACCAAAATGACTGTGACTAATAAAAAATAGTTCCCTCCACTTCCACGTACAGTCTGTAAAGTCTGTAAAGTCTGTACAGTCTGTAAAGTCTGTAAAGTCTGTACAGTCTGTAAAGTCTGTAAAGAGGAGCTGACCCCTTTTTAACAAACCAGTGGAGACTGCTGAGGGGAGGATGGCTCATAATAATGTTTACCAGTGGAGACTGCTGAGGGGAGGCTGGCTCATAATAATGTTTACCAGTGGAGACTGCTGAGGGGAGGATGGCTCATAATAATGTTTACCAGTGGAGACTGCTGAGGGGAGGACAGCTCATAATAATGTTTACCAGTGGAGACTGCTGAGGGGAGGACAGCTCATAATAATGCTTACCAGTGGAGACTGCTGAGGGGAGGACAGCTCATAATAATGCTTACCAGTGGAGACTGCTGAGGGGAGGATGGCTCATAATAATGTTTACCAGTGGAGACTGCTGAGGGGAGGACAGCTCATAATAATGCTTACCAGTGGAGACTGCTGAGGGGAGGACAGCTCATAATAATGTTTACCAGTGGAGACTGCTGAGGGGAGGCTGGCTCATAATAATGTTTACCAGTGGAGACTGCTGAGGGGAGGATGGCTCATGATAATGTTTACCAGTGGAGACTGCTGAGGGGAGGACAGCTCATAATAATGTGTACCACTGGAGACTGCTGAGGGGAGGATGGCTCATAATAATGTTTACCAGTGGAGACTGCTGAGGGTTTACCAGTGGAGACTGCTGAGGGGAGGATGGCTCATGATAATGTTTACCAGTGGAGACTGCTGAGGGGAGGATGTCTCGTAATAAGGTTTACCAGTGGAGACTGCTGAGGGGAGGCTGGCTCATAATAATGTTTACCAGTGGAGACTGCTGAGGGGAGGACAGCTCATGATAATGTTTACCAGTGGAGACTGCTGAGGGGAGGATGGCTCATAATAATGTTTACCAGTGGAGACTGCTGAGGGGAGGCTGGCTCATAATCATGTTTACCAGTGGAGACTGCTGAGGGGAGGACAGCTCATAATAATGTCTGGAACGGAGTGAATGGAACGACATCAAACACATGGGAACCCTGTGTTTACTACCCTCCTGTAGGTTGACACTCCAACCCTGTTCTTGGAGAGATACTGCCCTGTAGGTTGACACTCCAACCCTGTTCTTGGAGAGATACTGTCCTGTAGGTTGACACTCCAACCCTGTTCTTGGAGAGATAATGTCCTGTAGGTTGACACTCCAACCCTGTTCTTGGAGAGATACTGTCCTGTAGGTTTACACTCCAACCCTGTTCCAGGAGAGATACTGTCCTGTAGGTTTACACTCCAACCCTAACATAGCGAAAGAAACCCACATCTGTTTAGGAGAGGTGCTGGCTAGCAGAGTAGAACACCTGTTTAGGAGAGGTGCTGGCTAGCAGAGTAGAACACCCGTTTAGGAGAGGTGCTGGCTAGCAGAGTAGAACAACTGTTTATGGGAAGGTGCTGGCTAGCAGAGTAGAACACCTGTTTAGCAGAGTAGAACACTTGAAAAATGAAAGTAGAGCCGCACACTAGGAGCTCAGATGCAATAATTGAATAACCAACCTTTCGACAGACAAGCTGTCTTCATCATGCTCAACCTAACATGATTTTGGCACACATAGTGGTGGGTTAATAGCATGAAATCACAGTAATCCCCTTTTTACACATATGACATTCAAAACGATGACACACCAAATGATGACCACCAATCAGAGACCACTATGATGATGATGACCACCAATCAGAGACCACTATGATGACACACCAGATGTGTTTGATGGGTTATTTTTTGTCTTGTTCAGCTTTTTAAGGGGTAAGTAATCCAACAGTAACTGAGAGTAATCAGATTACATCACTGAGTTAAAAGTTACATTACTGATTTAAGAAGTAACTGTAATGGAGTTCATTTAGAAAGTAACCTATCCAACCCTGGTGTAATCCTAGGAATAGTTCCATGTGTTTGAAGGGTTATCTTTGGTCTTGTACAGCCTCTTAAGGGAAAGGTTTTCCAAAAGTAACTGAAAGTAATCAGATTACGTTACTGAGTCAGGGTGATCTAAACGTTACGTTAACGAATCATATTTTGGACAGGTAACTAGAAACCTTAACGGCTTCCATTGAGAAGGTAAACAACCCGACCTTGCAGACCAGGACGAGTGTATGAGTGTTTGTCTCTGAGGAGTATTCAGTCATGCAGTGGTTATGCTATGGTGGAAACAGACCAAGTCATCCGTTACGGAGATCACACTCATCAAACCCATCAGCGATGTGTTCGCGCGTGTGTGCGTGTGTGTGTGTGTGTGTGTGTGTGTGTGTTTGACCTCATCCTAAGGTGAAACCCATCAGCTGTGTGTGTGTGTGTGTGTGTGTGTGTGTGTGTGTGTGTGTGTGTGTGTGTGTGTGTGTGTGTGTGTGTGTTGACCTCATCCTAAGGTGAAACCCATCAGCTGTGTGTGTGTGTGTGTGTGTGTGTGTGTGTGTGTGTGTGTGTGTGTGTGTCTGACCTCGTCCTGAGGTGAAACCCATCAGTAATGTGGAGATAGGCCAGATGCCCAGTAAGATGTAAATGACATCAAACTGAATAATGTGTTGACCAAAAGAGCTTTAAAAAAGCTAAGTTGTTGCATTGCAGAAACTTCAAACTGTCGCCATCCTTTGTAGATCAAACTGGTCTGTTTTCTACATTTTTAAATCATTGCAAAGTGTTGTTGCTCTTCAGGAAATGATATTCCATTGTGTGCAATATCTTTCCATCTCTACTTCTTGGCCTGCTCTCCTTATTCAGAAATGTCTTCTTTCACAGGACTTCCTGGTAAAACAGAAGTAGAGCAAACTGTTCCACAGTGTGTTGAAGAAGGGAAACCTCCCTCACCTCGTGGGGTTCCCCTGGAACCTGAAAAGCCCCAGAAACATGGTATAAAAGGGATGTATCCCAAATGGAACCATATTCCCTATATAGTGCACTACTTTAGACCAGAGCCCTATGGAACCCTATTCCCTATATAGTGCACTACTTTAGACCAGAGCCCTATGGAACCCTATTCCCTATATAGTACACTACTTTAGACTAGAGTCCTATAGAACCCTATTCCCTATATAGTACACTACTTTAGACCAGAGCCCTATGGAACCCTATTCCCTATATAGTGCACTAGTTTAGACCAGAGCCCTATGGAACCATATTCCCTATATAGTACACTACTTTAGACCAGAGCCCTATAGCATGCAGAGCCTGAGGCTCTGCATCTGTCCTCGTGCTCCTAGACCTTAGTGCTGCTTTTGATACTATCGATCACCACATTCTTTTGGAGAGATTGGAAACCCAAATTGGTCTACACGGACAAGTTCTGGCCTGGTTTAGATCTTATCTGTCGGAAAGATATCAGTTTGTATCTGTGAATGGTTTGTCCTCTGACAAATCAACTGTAAATTTCGGTGTTCCTCAAGGTTCCGTTTTAGGACCACTATTGTTTTCACTATATATTTTACCTCATGGGAATGTCATTCGAAAACATAATGTTAACTTTCACTGCTATGCGGATGACACACAGCTGTACATTTCAATGAAACATGGTGAAGCCCCAAAATTGCCCTCGCTAGAAGCATGTGTTTCAGACGTAAGGAAGTGGATGGCTGCAAACGTTCTACTTTTAAACTCGGACAAAACAGAGATGCTTGTTCTAGGTCCCAAGAAACAAAGAGATCTTCTGTTGAATCTGACAATTAATCTTAATGGTTGTACAGTCGTCTCAAATAAAACTGTGAAGGACCTCGGCGTTACTCTGGACCCTGATCTCTCTTTTGAAGAACATTTCAAGGACAGCTTTTTTCCATCTACGTAACATTGCAAAAATCCGAAACTTTCTCTCCAAAAAAAATGCAGAAAAATGAATCCATGCTTTTGTCACTTATAGGTTAGACTACTGCAATGCTCTACTTTCCGGCTACCCGGATAAAGCACTAAATAAACTTCAGTTAGTGCTAAATACGGCTGCTAGAATCCTGACTAGAACCAAAAAATCTGATCATATTACTCCAGTGCTAGCCTCCCTACACTGGCTTCCTGTCAAAGCAAGGGCTGATTTCAAGGTTTTACTGCTAACCTACAAAACATTACATGGGCTTGCTCCTACCTATCTCTCTGATTTGGTCCTGCCGTACATACCTACACGTACGCTACGGTCACAAGACGCAGGCGTCCTAATTGTCCCTAGAATTTCTAAGCAAACAGCTGGAGGCAGGGCTTTCTCCTATAGAGCTCCATTTTTATGGAACGGTCTGCCTACCCATGTCAGAGACGCAAACTCTGTCTCAACCTTTAAGTCTTTACTGAAGACTCATCTCTTCAGTGGGTCATATGATTGAGTGTAGTCTGGCCCAGGAGTGGGAAGGTGAATGGAAAGGCTCTGGAGCAACGAACCGCCCTTGCTGTCTCTGCCTGGCCGGTTCCCCTCTTTCCACTGGGATTCTCTGCCTCTAACCCTATTACAGGGGCTGAGTCACTGGCTTACTGGGGCTCTCTCATACCGTCCCTGGGAGGGGTGCGTCACCTGAGTGGGTTGATTCCCTGATGTGGTCATCCTGTCTGGGTTGGCGCCCCCCCCCCTGGGTTGTGCCGTGGCGGAGATCTTTGTGGGCTATACTCAGCCTTGTCTCAGGATGGTAAGTTGGTGGTTGAAGATATCCCTCTAGTGGTGTGGGGGCTGTGCTTTGGCAAAGTGGGTGGGGTTATATCCTTCCTGTTTGGCCCTGTACGGGGGTGTCCTCGGATGGGGCCACAGTGTCTCCTGACCCCTCCTGTCTCAGCCTCCAGTATTTATGCTGCAGTAGTTTATGTGTTGGGGGGCTAGGGTCAGTTTGTTATATCTGGAGTACTTCTCCAGTCCTATTCGGTGTCCTGTGTGAATTTAAGTGTGCTCTCTCTAATTCTCTCTTTCTCTCTTTCTTTCTCTCTCTCGGAGGACCTGAGCCCTAGGACCATGCCTCAGGACTACCTGACATGATGACTCCTTGCTGTCCCCAGTCCACCTGGCCGTGCTGGTGCTCCAGTTTCAACTGTTCTGCCTTATTATTATTGGACCATGCTGGTAATTTATGAACATTTGAACATCTTGGCCATGTTCTGTTATAATCTCCACCCGGCACAGCCAGAAGAGGACTGGCCACCCCACATAGCCTGGTTCCTCTCTAGGTTTCTTCCTAGGTTTTGGCCTTTCTAGGGAGTTTTTCCTAGCCACCGTGCTTCTACACCTGCATTGCTTGCTGTTTGGGGTTTTAGGCTGGGTTTCTGTACAGCAGATATCATATACTGAGATATCAGCTGATGTACGAAGGGCTATATAAATACATTTGATTTGATTTGATTTGATTTATAGCACCCACCCTATTCCCTATTTCACACTACTTTTGTCACTATCTAGGGAATAAGGTGCTATTTAGGACACAGTTCACAGCTGGTCCTGATGTACGTAGGTCCCACTATAGCAGCTGGTTCTGCTATACATAAATTCCACTATAGCAGCTGGTTCTGATGTACATAGGTCCCACTATGGCAGCTGGTTCTGATGTACGTAGGTCCCACTATAGCAGCTGGTTCTGATATACATAGATCCCACTAAAGCAGCTCACAGCTGCTCACCACAACCACTGCTCTGTTGAGAGAGAATCAATGTATTCCACATGGTGTAGGGACCAGCCCAGCCTGCCTCATCCAGAACCACCGTAGCATCTCATTCAGGGCAGGAATTCATCTGTCTGCTCTGTAGCAACACATCTTAAACCACTTAACTCCCCTGTCTGGTAGTCGTGAATGGTGCTGTGGTGATTCCTGCCAAGAGAGGTGTAGAACCCTCCTAGAGGTCTGGAGTGTTCTGGAATCTATCCCATTGTTCCTCAGGCATTCTGTTGCATCACTTACGTGCATCCCAAATGGCCTTCTATTGGACTTTGTAGAAACAACCCTATCTAAAAGTAGTGCACTATAACAGGGAACAGGGTGTCACTTGGGACTGGGCCTGAGAGCAATCTGAATGTGATTGTTAATCATTGTTCTTCGTCATCTGTGTTTTAGATGAGGTTTTATTTGAGTGTCTGCATGTCAAATTGTTGGACAACAGACCAACAGTAGAAACATGTAGGAGAACGACTGGGATTTCTGCAACATAATAGAAATTTGAAGGAGAAATACATGCTCTGGTTTATTAAACTAAGACATTTAAAGTCTTTACCTCTGCATTCGGCCGTTGAGCATTTTGTTATGTACATAGTGTGTGTGTGTGTGGGTGTGTGTGTGTGCGTGCGTGCGTGTGTGTGTATTTTCACCAGGTCTACTGTAGATGCCTGCAGCTCTTCCTCTGACAGCTCCTCTGTCTCTCCTGGAACAGTGATTGAGTGATGATGTAATAGAATGTGACCCTTAGTTCTGTGGCGTGTTCCTGGAGATGGGCCCTGCCAACTGCAGCTCTGGCAGGGATAACAGTGGTAGAGAGAGAGATGGGCCCTGGCAGGGATAACAGTGGTAGAGAGAGAGATGGGCTCTGGCAGGGATAACAGTGGTAGAGAGAGAGATGGGCCCTGGCAGGGATATCAGTGGTAGAGAGAGAGATGGGCACTGGCAGGGATATCAGTGGTAGAGAGAGAGATGGGCTCTGGCAGGGATATCAGTGGGGGTGGGTGAGGGAAGTTTGAAAAGTAAAATGGACTCTGTCTCACTCATGCATACCCGCCCCATGCCATCCTCCACCCTCAGACAACACTCATGCATACCCGCCCCATGCCATCGTCCACACTCAGTGCTTTTGTTGATAATTTATGATGCATATCTTCACTAACCAGCTGGGGGATATTTGAAGGTGATTGCTTTAGACCTTTCATTTGAATATAATTTGTCATTCCTATAGTACACCTCCCTCTCTACCCCTTCCTCTGGTTGATCCATCTCCTATAGTACACCTCCCTCTCTACCCCTTCCTCTGGTTGATCCATCTCCTATAGTACACCTCCCTCTCTACCCCTTCCTCGGGTTGATCCATCTCCTATAGAACACCTCCCTCTCTACCCCTTCCTCTGGTTGATCCATCTCCTATAGTACACCTCCCTCTCCACCCCTTCCTCTGGTTGATCCCTCCCTCTCTACCCCTTCCTCTGGTTGATCCATCTCCTATAGTACACCTCCCTCTCTACCCCTTCCTCTGGTTGATCCATCTCCTATAGTACACCTCCCTCTCTACCCCTTCCTCTGGTTGATCCATCTCCTATAGTACACCTCCCTCTCTACCCCTTCCTCTGGTTGATCCATCTCCTATAGTACACCTCCCTCTCTACCCCTTCCTCTGGTTGATCCATCTCCTATAGTACACCTCCCTCTCTACCCCTTCCTCTGGTTGATCCATCTCCTATAGTACTCCTCCCTCTCTACCCCTTCCTCTGGTTGATCCATCTCCTATAGTACACCTCCCTCTCTACCCCTTCCTCTGGTTGATCCATCTCCTATAGTACACCTCCCTCTCTACCCCTTCCTCTGGTTGATCCATCTCCTATAGTACACCTCCCTCTCTACCTATCCACTCTGGTTGATCCATCTCCTATAGTACACCTCCCTCTCTACCCCTTCCTCTTTTTGATCCCTCTCCTATAGTACACCTCCCTCTCTACCCCTTCCTCTGGTTGATCCATCTCCTATAGTACACCTCCCTCTCTACCCCTTCCTCTGGTTGATCCATCTCCTATAGTACACCTCCCTCTCTACCCCTTCCTCTGGTTGATCCATCTCCTATAGTACACCTCCCTCTCTACCCATCCACTCTGGTTGATCCATCTCCTATAGTACACCTCCCTCTCTACCCCTTCCTCTGGTTGATCCATCTCCTATAGTACACCTCCCTCTCTACCCCTTCCTCTGGTTGATGCATCTCCTATAGTACACCTCCCTCTCTACCCCTTCCTCTGGTTGATCCATCTCCTATAGTACACCTCCCTCTCTACCCCTTCCTCTGGTTGATCCATCTCCTATAGTACACCTCCCTCTCTACCCCTTCCTCTGGTTGATCCATCTCCTATAGTACACCTCCCTCTCTACCCCTTCCTCTGGTTGATCCATCTCCTATAGTACACCTCCCTCTCTACCCCTTCCTCTGGTTGATCCATCTCCTATAGTACACCTCCCTCTCTACCCATCCACTCTGGTTGATCCATCTCCTATAGTACACCTCCCTCTCTACCCCTTCCTCTGGTTGATCCATCTCCTATAGTACACCTCCCTCTCTGCCCCTTCCTCTGGTTGATCCATCTCCTATAGTACACCTCCCTCTCTACCCTTTCATCTGGTTGATCCATCTCCTATAGTACACCTCCCTCTCTACCCCTTCCTCTGGTTGATCCATCTCCTATAGTACACCTCCCTCTCTACCCCTTCCTCTGGTTGATCCATCTCCTATAGTACACCTCCCTCTCTACCCCTTCCTCTGGTTGATCCATCTCCTATAGTACACCTCCCTCTCTACCCCTTCCTCTGGTTGATCCATCTCCTATAGTACACCTCCCTCTCTACCCCTTCCTCTGGTTGATCCATCTCCTATAGTACACCTCCCTCTCTACCCCTTCCTCTGGTTGATCCATCTCCTATAGTACACCTCCCTCTCTACCCCTTCCTCTGGTTGATCCATCTCCTATAGTACACCTCCCTCTCTACCCCTTCCTCTGGTTGATCCATCTCTTCTGTCAGCTCTCAGGGCCCAATCTACTCTGATTATTCCATCTCCTCTGTCTGCTCTCAGGGCCCAATCTACTTTGATTGTTCCATCTCCTATGTCAGGGCCCCATCTACTCTGATTGTTCCATCTCCTATGTCAGCTGTCAGGGCCCCATCTACTCGGATTGTTCCATCTCCTCTGTCAGCTGTCAGGGCCTCATCCACTCTGATTGTTCCATCTCCTATGTCAGGGCCTCATCCACTCTGATTGTTCCATCTCCTCTGTCAGGGCCCCATCCACTCTGATTGTTCCATCTCCTCTGTCAGGGCCTCATCCACTCTGATTGTTCCATCTCCTATGTCAGGGCCTCATCCACTCTGATTGTTCCATCTCCTCTGTCAGGGCCCCATCCACTCTGATTGTTCCATCTCCTATGTCAGGGCCTCATCCACTCTGATTGTTCCATCTCCTCCATCAGGGCCCCATCCACTCTGATTGTTCAATCTCCTCTGTCAGGGCCCCATCCGCTCTGATTGTTCCATCTCCTCTGTCAGCTCTTGGGGCCCCATCCACTGTGATTGTTCCATCTACTCTGATTGTTCCATCTCCTCTGTCATCTGTCAGGCCCCATCTACTCTGATTGTTCCATCTCCTCTGTCATCTGTCAGGCCCCATCTACTCTAATATTTCCATCTCCTCTGTCAGCTGTCAGGCCCCATCCACTCTGATTGTTCCATCTCCTCTGTCAGGGATCCCATCTACTCTGATTGATCCATCTCCTCTGTCATCTGTCAGGCCCATCTACTCTGATTGTTCCATCTCCTATGTCAGCTGTCAGGCCCCATCTACTCTGATTGTTCCATCTCCTCTGTCAGCTGTCAGGGCCCCATCTACTCTGATTGTTCCATCTCCTCTGTCAGCTGTCAGGCCCCATCTTCTCTGATTGTTCCATCTCCTCTGTCAGCTGTCAGGCCCCATCTACTCTGATTGTTCCATCTCCTCCATCAGGGCCCCATCCACTCTGATTGTTCAATCTCCTCCATCAGGGCCCCATCCACTCTGATTGTTCCATCTCCTCCATCAGGGCCCCATCCACTCTGATTGTTCCATCTCCTCCATCAGGGCCTCATCCACTCTGAATGTTCCATCTCCTCCATCAGGGCCTCATCCACTCTGATTGTTCCATCTCCTCCATCAGGGCCTCATCCACTCTGATTGTTCCATGTCCTCTGTCAGGCCCCATCTACTCTGATTGTTCCATCTCCTCTGTCATCTGTCAGGCCCATCTACTCTGATTTTTCCATCTCCTCTGTCAGCTGATAGGGCCCCATCCACTCTGATTGTTCCATCTCCTCTGTCAGGGATCCCATCTACTCTGATTGTTCCATCTCCTCTGTCATCTGTCAGGCCCATCTACTCTGATTGTTCCATCTCCTATGTCAGCTGTCAGGCCCCATCTACTCTGATTGTTCCATCTCCTCTGTCAGCTGTCAGGGCCCCATCTACTCTGATTGTTCCATCTCCTCTGTCAGCTGTCAGGCCCCATCTACTCTGATTGTTCCATCTCCTATGTCAGCTGTCAGGCCCCATCCACTCTGATTGTTCCATCTCCTCCATCAGGGCCCCATCCACTCTGATTGTTCCATCTCCTCCATCAGGGCCCCATCCACTCTGATTGTTTCATCTCCTATGTCAGGGCCCCATCCACTCTGATTGTTCCATCTCCTCCATCAGGGCCCCATCCACTCTGATTGTTCCATCTCCTCCATCAGGGCCTCATCCACTCTGAATGTTCCATCTCCTCCATCAGGGCCTCATCCACTCTGATTGTTCCATCTCCTCCATCAGGGCCTCATCCACTCTGATTGTTCCATGTCCTCTGTCGGGGCCCCATCCACTCTGATTGTTCCATCTCCTCTGTCAGGGCCCCATCTACTCTGATTGTTCCATCTCCTCTGTCAGGGTCCTATCTACTCTGATTGTTCCATCTCCTATGTCAGGGCCCCATCTACTCTGATTGTTCCATCTCCTCTGTCAGGGCCCCATCCACTCTGATTGTTCCATCTCCTCCGTCAGGGCCCCATCTACTCTGATTGTTCCATCTCCTCTGTCAGGGCCCCATCCACTCTGATTGTTCCATCTCCCCTGTCAGCTGTCAGGGCCCCATCCACTCCCTCAGCACCTCCTCATTTCCATCACTGAATTAATAATGTAGCCCTTGAGCTGCTGGAAATGGGGTATAGGATTGGAGCTGGAGTTGGAGCTGGAGCTGAGGTATAGGATTGGAGCTGGGGTATGGGATTGGAGCTGGGGTATAGGATTGGAGTTGCGGTATAGGATTGGAGTTGCGGTATAGGATTGGAGTTGGGGTATAGGATTGGAGCTGGGGTATAGGATTGGAGCTTAGGTATAGGATTGGAGCTGGGATATAGGATTGGAGCTGGGGTGTAGGATTGAACCTGGGGTATAGGATTGGACCTGGGGTATAGGATTGGAGATGGAGTTGGAGCTGGGGTATAGGGCTGGAGCTTGGGTATAGGATTGGAGTTGGAGTATAGGATTGGAGCTGGGGTGTAGGATTGGAGCTGGGGTATTGGATTGGAGCTGGGGTATAGAGTTGGAGTTGGGGTATAGGATTGGAGCTGGGGTATTAGATTGGAGCTGGGGTATAGGATTGGAGTTGGAGCTGGGATATAGGGCTGGAGCTGGGCTATAGGATTGTAGCTGGGGTATTGGATTGGAGCTGGGGTATAGGGTTGGAGTTGGGGTATAGGATTGGAGCTGGGTTATTAGATGGGAGCTGGAGTTGGAGCTGGGGTATAAGGCTGGAGCTGGGGTATAGGATTGGAGCTGCAGTATAGGGATGGAGCTGGAGTATAGGATTGGAGCTGGGGTATAGAATAGGAGCTGGAGTTGGAGCTGGGGTATAGGGATGGAGCTGGGATATAGGATTGGAGTTGTGGTATAGGATTGGAGCTGGGTATTGGATTGGAGCTGGGGTATAGGATTGGAGCTGGGGTATAGGGCTGGAGCTGGGGAATAGGATTGGAGCTGGGGTATAGGATTGGAGCTGGGGTATAGGGCTTGAGCTGGAGTTGGAGCTGGAGCTGGGGTATAGGATTGGAGCTGGAGTTGGAGCTGGGGTATAGTGCTGGAGCTGGGGTTTAGGATTGGAGCTGGAATTGGAGCTGGGGTATAGGGCTGGAGCATGGGTATAGGATTTGAGCTGGGGTATAGGAATGGAGCTGGGGTATAGACTTGGAGCTGGGGTATAGAATTGGAGCTGGATTTCGAGCTGGAGCTGAGGTATAGGATTGGAGCTGGGGTAGAGGATTGGAGCTGGGTTATTTGATTGGAGCTGGAGTTGGAGCTGGGGTATAGGGCTGGAGCTGGGGAATAGGATTGGAGCTGGGGCATAGGATTGGATCTGGGATATGGGATTGGAGCTGGGGTATGGGATGGAGCTGGGGTATAGGATTGGAGCTGGGGAATGGGATTGGACCTGGGGTATAGGATTGGAGGTGGGGTATTGGATTGGAGCTGGGGTATAGGATTGGAGCTGGGATATATGATTGGAGCTGGGAGATAGGATTGGAGCTTGGTTATTGGATTGGAGCTGGGATGTATAGGGTTGGAGTTGGGGTATAGGATTGGAACTGGGTTATTAGATTGGAGCTGGAGTTGGAGCTGGGGTGTAGGGCTGGAGCTGGGGTATAGGATTGGAGCTGCAGTATAGGGATGGAGCTGGAGTATAGGATTGGAGCTGGGGTATAGAATTGGAGCTGGAGTTGGAGCTGCAGGATAGGGCTGGAGCTGGGGTATAGGATTGGAGCTGGGGTATAGGGATGCAGCTGGGGTATAGGATTGGAGCTGGGGTATAGAATTGGAGCTGCAGGATAGGGATGGAGCTGAAGTATTTGATTGAAGCTGGAGTTGTAGCTGGGGTATAGGATTGGAGCTGGTGTATAGGATTGGTGCTGGTGTATAGGATTGGAGCTGGGTTATAGGATTGGAGCTGGGTTATAGGATTGGAGCTGCTGTATAGGATTGGAGCTGGGCTATTGGATTGGAGCTGGGATATTGGATTGGAGCTGGGACATAGGATTGGAGCTGGGGTATAGGATTGGAGCTGGGTTATAGAATTGGAGCTGGGGAATAGAATAGGAGCTGGGGTATAGGATTGGAGCTGGGGTATAGAATTGAAGCTGGGGTATAGGGCTTGAGCTGGAGCTGGAGTTGGAGCTGGGTATATGGCTGGAGCTGGGGTATAGGATTGAAGCTGGAGTTGGAGCTGCGGTATAGGGCTGGAGCTGGGCTATAGGATTGGAGCTGGGGTATAGGAATGGAGCTGGGGAGTAGAATTGGAGCTGGAGCTGAGTTATAGTATTGGAGCTGGGGTATTGGATTGGAGCTGGAGTTGGAGCTGGGGTTTGGAATTGGAGCTGGGGTATAGAATTGGAGCTGGAGTTTGAGCTGGAGCTGAGGTATAGGATTGGAGCTGGGGTGTAGGATTGGAGCTGGGTGATAGGATTGGAGCTGGGATATATGATTGGAGCTTGGATATGGGATTGGAGCTGGGGTATAGGATTGGAGCTGCTGTATAGGATTGGAGCTGGGCTATTGGATTGGAGCTGGGATATTGGATTGGAGCTGGGTTATAGGATTGAAGCTGGGGTATAGGGCTTGAGCTGGAGCTGGAGTTGGAGCTAGGTATATGGCTGGAGCTGGGGTATAGGATTGGAGCTGGAGTTGGAGCTGCGGTATAGGGCTGGAGCTGGGCTATAGGATTGGAGCTGGGGTATAGGAATGGAGCTGGGGAGTAGAATTGGAGCTGGAGCTGAGTTATAGTATTGGAGCTGGGGTATTGGATTGGAGCTGGAGTTGGAGCTGGGGTTTGGAATTGGAGCTGGGGTATAGAATTGGAGCTGGAGTTTGAGCTGGAGCTGAGGTATAGGATTGGAGCTGGGGTGTTGGATTGGAGCTGGGTGATAGGATTGGAGCTGGTATATATGATTGAAGCTTGGATATGGGATTGGAGCTGGGGTATAGGATTGGAGCTGGGGTATAGGATTGGAGCTGGGGTATAGGATTGGAGCTGGGGTATAGGATTGAAGCTGGGGTATTGGATTGGAGCTGGAGTTGGAGCTGGGGTATAGGGCTGGAGCTGGGCTATAGGATTGGATATGCAGTATAGGGATGGAGCTGGAGTATAGGATTGTAGCTGGGATATAGAATTGGAGCTGGAGTTGGAGCTGGGGTATAGGGCTGGAGCTGGGATTTAGGATTGGAGCTGGGGTATAGGGATGGAGCTGGGGTATAGGATTGGAGTTGGAGTTGGAGCTGGAGCTGGGGTATAGGTTTGGAGCTGGTGTTGGAGCTGGGGTATTGGGCAGTAGCTGGGGTATAGGATTGGAGCTGGAGTTGGACCTGGGGTATAGGGCTGGAGCTGGGCAATAGGATTGCAGCTGGGGTATAGGAATGCAGCTGGGGTATAGAATTGGAGCTGGAGTTGTAGCTGAGGTGTAGGATTGGAGCTAGGATATTCGATTGGAGTTGGAGCTGGGGTATAGGGATGGAGCTGGGGTATAGGATTGGAGCTGGAGTATAGGGATGGAGCTGGGGTATAGAATTGGAGCTGGAGTTGGAGCTAGGGTATAGGCTTGAGCTGGGGTATAGGATTGGAGCTGGGGTATAGGGATGGAGCTGGGGTATAGGATTGGAGCTGGGGTATAGAATTGGAGCTGGAGTTGGAGCTGGGGTATAGGGCTGGAGCTGGTGTATAGGATTGGAGCTGGGGTATAGGGCAGGAGCTGGGCTATAGGATTGGAGCTGGGGTATAGGATTGGAGCTGGGGTATAGGATTGGAGCTGGGGTATAGGGATGGAGCTGGGGTATAGGATTGGAGCTGGGGTATAGAATTGGAGCTGGAGTTGGAGCTGGGGTATAGGGCTTGAGCTGGGGTATAGGATTGGAGCTGGGGTATAGGGATGGAGCTGCGGTATAGGATTGGAGCTGGGGTATAGGATTGGAGCTGGGGTATAGGGTTGGAGCTGGGGTTGGTGTTGTGGTTAGAGTTGAGACTGGACTGGACTGGCCATAGTGGTAACACTTGTTTCGTAGCTACTTGTGGTCATACTTACATTCATAACCCATACCTAAGACATTCATAACCCATACCTAAGACAATCATAACCCATACATAACCCATACCTAAGACATTCATAACCCATACATAACCCATACCTAAGACATTCATAACCCATGTGTAAAACATTCATAACCCTTACCTAACACATTCATAACCCTTACCTAACACATTTTTAAACCTTACCTAACACATTCATAACCCACACCTAGCTACTTGTGGTCATACTTACATTCATAACCCATACCTAAGACATTCATAACCCATACCTAAGACAATCATAACCCATACATAACCCATACCTAACACATTCATGACCCATACATAATACATTTATAACCCATACATAACACATTCATAACCCATACATAACCCATACCTAACACATTCATAACCCATACATAACACATTCATAACCCATACATAACACATTCATAACCCATACATAACACATTCATAACCCATACATAACACATTCATAACCCATACCTAACACATTCATAACCCATACATAACACATTCATAACCCATACCTAACACATTCATAACCCATAAATAACACATTCATAACCCATACATAACACATTCATAACCCATACATAACACATTCATAACCCATACAATACACATTCATAACCCATACATAACACATTCATAACCCATACATAACACATTCATAACCCATACCTAACACATTCATAACCCATACATAACACATTCATAACCCATACATAACACATTCATAACCCATACATAACACATTCATAACCCATACCTAACACATTCATGACCCATACATAACACATTCATAACCCATACCTAACACATTCATAACCCATACATAACACATTCATAACACATACATAACACATACATAAGCAGTAAATAAACATGCAGGGGAAGAAGGTGTGTTTGTATTGGGCTATGGAGGGGGAACTGAGGAGCTCATTTGGTCAAGATAACCCTTGCAACTCTCTGTTTGGACCACAAAGTGAAGAACATTTTCCACAGAGCCGCTGTGCCGAGCATGGGATGCCCTGGTGGAGCCTTTCCTCTCCGGCCGGCCACCCTGCCCCATACTTCTCCTATCACCGTCTACACCAGAGCAGAGGGCGCAAAGCCATGACTGGGGAGACTGGGCTTCGTCAGGGCCCTGTGACAGGGAGATAGGGTCTGGTCGAGAGAGAGAGAGCGAGAGAGAGAGAGATAGGGTCTGAGAGAGAGAGAGAGAGAGAGAGAGAGAGAGAGGGAGAGGGAGAGGGAAAGAGAGAGAGGGGTCTGATCGAGAGAGAGAGCGAGAGGGGGGGGGGGGGGAGTCTGGTCTGCAGGGAGGGAGAGAGCGGGAGCGTCTGGCCTGGAGGGAGGGTGCGTCTGGTCTGGAGCTCCCTATCAGCAGAGCAGTGGTCTGGCTTGTGTTAAGCAGGTCTGTGATAAGATGCAGGTTCTTCTTTATTCCATTTGAACCTATGGTCTCTTGGTTTGTGTTACCCCCCCCCCCTCTCAAACCCACACCACCCAGTCTAGGGAAACCCAGAAGATGAATGACTTGCCTGCTGGTCGTTGACAAATTCCCTCCAAATAATATAATACGTGTTCTAATAGAGACCCTCTCTCTGAGACAGTCATAGCAGGGCTTCAATTTTGGGATTGCAAGTATTGTAGAAACTAGCGAACAAGTCAAGAGCTTCGGTTCCTTGGTGTAATAGCTAAAGTGTTGGGATGATAGTCACTGTACCTGGGTTTGAGTCCTAGTTGGGGTTTACCTCCCGAATTGCTATTGTATTCTAAGTATTATTCAGCCAAAAGGAGCTGGCAGAACGACTCAGCTTGTTGTGGGTAGACGGTAACCGCAGCAAAGGAAAAAGTACCCAACTGTTCTACTTGAGAAAAAGAAAATCTTCAAAGAAAATGACTCAGGTGAAAGTGAAAGTCACCCAGTAAAATACGACTTGAGTAAAAGTCTAAAAGTATTTTGGTTTTAAATATACTTAAGTATCAAACGTAAAAGTATAAATCATTTCAAATTCCTTGTTAAGCAAACCAGATGGCACCATTTTCTTGCACACTAGAACACTGACATAATTTACAAACGAAGCATTTGTGTGTTTAGTGAGTCCTCCAGATCAGAGGCAGTAGGGATGTTCTCTGTTTAGTGAGATCTCCAGATCAGAGGCAGTAGAGATGACTAGGGATGTTCTCTGTTTAGTGAGTCCACCAGATCAGAGGCAGTAGAGATGTTCTCTGTTTAGTGAGATCTCCAGATCAGAGGCAGTAGAGATGACTAGGGATGTTCTCTGTTTAGTGAGTCCTCCAGATCAGAGGCAGTAGAGATAACCAGGGATGTTCTCTGTTTAGTGAGTCCTCCAGATCAGAGGCAGTAGGGATGTTCTCTGTTTAGTGAGATCTCCAGATCAGAGGCAGTAGAGATGACTAGGGATGTTCTCTGTTTAGTGAGTCCTCCAGATCAGAGGCAGTAGGGATGTTCTCTGTTTAGTGAGATCTCCAGATCAGAGGCAGTAGAGATGACCAGGGATGTTCTCTGTTTAGTGAGTCCTCCAGATCAGAGGCAGTAGGAATGACCAGGGATGTTCTCTGTTTAGTGAGTCCTCCAGATCAGAGGCAGTAGGAACGACCAGGGATGTTCTCTGTTTAGTGAGTCCTCCAGATCAGAGGCAGTAGAGATGACTAGGGATGTTCTCTGTTTAGTGAGTCCTCCAGATCAGAGGCAGTAGAGATGACTAGGGATGTTCTCTGTTTAGTGAGTCCTCCAGATCAGAGGCAGTAGGGATGACCAAGGATGTTCTCTGTTTAGTGAGTCCTCCAGATCAGAGGCAGTAGAGATGACTATGGATGTTCTCTGTTTAGTGAGTCCTCCAGATCAGAGGCAGTAGGGAAGTTCTCTGTTTAGTGAGATCTCCAGATCAGAGGCAGTAGAGATGACTAGGGATGTTCTCTGTTTAGTGAGTCCTCCAGATCAGAGGCAGTAGGGATGACCAGGGATGTTCTCTGTTTAGTGAGTCCTCCAGATCAGAGGCAGTAGAGATGACCAGGGATGTTCTCTGTTTAGTGAGTCCTCCAGATCAGAGGCAGTAGAGATAACCAGGGATGTTCTCTGTTTAGTGAGTCCTCCAGATCAGAGGCAGTAGGGATGTTCTCTGTTTAGTGAGATCTCCAGATCAGAGGCAGTAGAGATGACTAGGGATGTTCTCTGTTTAGTGAGTCCTCCAGATCAGAGGCAGTAGAGATAACCAGGGATGTTCTCTGTTTAGTGAGTCCTCCAGATCAGAGGCAGTAGGAATGACCAGGGATGTTCTCTGTTTAGTGAGTCCTCCAGATTAGAGGCAGTAGGAACGACCAGGGATGTTCTCTGTTTAGTGAGTCCTCCAGATCAGAGGCAGTAGAGATGACTAGGGATGTTCTCTGTTTAGTGAGTCCTCCAGATCAGAGGCAGTAGAGATGACTAGGGATGTTCTCTGTTTAGTGAGATCTCCAGATCAGAGGCAGTAGAGATGACTAGGGATGTTCTCTGTTTAGTGAGTCCTTCAGATCAGAGGCAGTAGGGATGACCAGGGATGTTCTCTGTTTAGTGAGTCCTCCAGATCAGAGGCAGTAGGGATGACCAGGGATGTTCTCTGTTTAGTGAGTCCTCCAGATCAGAGGCAGTAGGGATGACCAGGGATGTTCTCTGTTTAGTGAGTCCTCCAGATCAGAGGCAGTAGGGATGACCAAGGATGTTCTATGTTTAGTGAGTCCTCCAGATCAGAGGCAGTAGGGATGTTCTCTGTTTAGTGAGTCCTCCAGATCAGAGGCAGTAGGGATGACCAAGGATGTTCTCTGTTTAGTGAGTCCTCCAGATCAGAGGCAGTAGGGATGTTCTCTGTTTAGTGAGTCCTCCAGATCAGAGGCAGTAGGGATGTTCTTTGTTTAGTGAGTCCTCCAGATCAGAGGCAGTAGGGATGACCAGGGATGTTCTCTTAATAAGTGCGTGAATTAGACCATTTTCCTGTCCTGCTAAGCATTAAAAATGTAACGGGTACTTTTGGTTGTCAGGGAAAAATGTATGGAGTAAAAAGTACATTATTTTCTTTACGAATGTAGTGAAGTAAAAGTTGTCAACAATACAAATAGTATAGTGTATATATATATATATAAGTAGTATGTATATATAATATAGTAAAGTACAGATACCCCCCCAAAAACGACTTATGTGGTACTTTTTTACTTAAGTACTTTAGACAACTGAGGAATAGTTTATAGGACCTGGATAATAAATCATATATTTAAATTCGGCACAATACTGATTGTATTTTATTTCAACCAATCAAATATCTTTCACCAAGGAAACAGGACATATTTCGACCAATCAGCCATGCTAAATAATTATCAATACACAGGAGTAAGTAAGTAAGGAATTGATCTAATGAACACCATCTCTTTGTCCCAAATGGCGCCATATTCCCTATGTAGTGCACTACTTTTGACCAGAGCCATATGGGCCAGTGCACTATACAGTACAGTAAAGTATAACTTCGGAAAGGATTCAGACCCCTTCACTTCTTCCACATTTTGTTACGTTACAGCCTTATTCTAAAATGGATAAAATAACAAAATAAATCATTGGCAATCTACACACAATACTCCATAATAATACCATAATGACAAAACAAAAACAGTTTTTTAGATATTTTAGCAAATGCATTAAGAATAATAAACAGAAGTATCATTCTTAAATGGAAGAAGCTAGGAACCACCTAGACTCTTCCTAGAGCTGGCCGCCCGGCCAAACAGAGCAATCTGGGAGAAGGGCCTTGGTCAGCGAGGTGACCAATAACCTGATGGCCACTATGACAGAGCTCTGAAGGTCCTCTGGGAGAAACTTCCAGAAGGACAACCATCTCTGCAGCACTCCACCAATCAGGCCTTTATTTTAGAGTGGCCAGATGGAAGCCACTCCTCACTAAAAGGCACATGACAGCCTGCTTGGAGTTTGCCAAAAAGCACCTAGAGACTCTCAGACCATGAGAAACAAGATTCTCTGGTCTTATGAAAACCAAAATTGAACTCGTTGGCCTGAATGCCAAGCGACACGTCAAGAGGAAAACCTGGCACCGTCCCTACGGTGAAGCATGGTGGTGGCAGCATTATGCTGTGGGGATGTTTTTCAGAGGCAGGGACTGCAAGACTAGTCAGGATCGAGGCAAAGGTGAATGGAGCAAAATACAGAGAGATCCTTGATGAAAACCTGCTCCAGAACGCTCAGGACCTCAGACTGGGCGATGGTTCACCTTCCAACAGGACAACGACCCTAAGCACACAGCTAAGACAACACAGGAGCGGCTTCGGGACAAGTCTCTGATTGTCATTGAGTGGCCCAGCCAGAGGCCTGACTTGAACCTGATCGAACATCTCTAGAGAGACCTGAAAATAGCTGTGTAGCAACGCTCCCCATCCAACCTGACAGAGCTTGAGAGGACCTGCAGAGAAGAATGGGAGAAACTCCCCAAATACAGGTGTGCCAAGCTTGTAGCATCATACCCAAGAAGACTCAATGCTGTAATCGCTGCCAAAGGTGCTTCAACAAAGTATTTGTAATAAATTAGCTGAAATTTAAAAAAAACCTGTTGTTGATTTGTCACTATGGGGTATTGTGATGTCATTATGGGGTATTGTGATGTCATTATGGGGTATTGTGATGTCATTATGGGGTATTGTGATGTCATTATGGGGTATTGTGTGGTGTCATTATGGGGTATTGTGATGTCATTATGGGGCATTGTGTTGTCATTATTGGGTATTGTGATGTCATTATGGGGTATTGTGATGTCATTATGGGGTATTGTGATGTCATTATGGGGTATTGTGATGTCATTATAGGGTATTGTGATGTCATTATGGGGTATTGTGATGTCATTATGGGGTATTGTGATGTCATTATGGGGTATTGTTATGTCATTATAGGGTATTGTGATGTCATTATGGGGTATTGTGATGTCATTATAGGGTATTGTGATGTCATTATTGGGTATTGTGATGTCATTATAGGGTATTGTGATGTCATTATTGGGTATTGTGATGTCATTATGGGGTATTGTGATGTCATTATGGGGTATTGTGTTGTCATTATGGGGTATTGTGATGTCATTATGGGGTATTGTGATGTCATTATGGGGTATTGTGATGTCATTATGGGGTATTGTGTGGTGTCATTATGGGGTATTGTGATGTCATTATGGGGTATTGTGATGTCATTATGGGGTATTGTGATGTCATTAAGGGGTATTGTGTGGTGTCATTATGGGGTATTGTGATGTCATTATGGTGTATTGTGATGTCATTATGGGGCATTGTGTGTAGATTGATGAGGGGAAAAAATATTTTAATCCATTTTAGAACAAGGCTGTAACGTAACAAAATGTGGAAAAAGTCTAAGGGTCTGAATACTTTCCGAAGGCAGGTTCCATGATTAGTGAGGATCAGGGTAGATTTACAGGACTATTATAGTGTCATGATTAGTGAGGATCAGGGTAGATTTACAGGACTACTGTTTAACCCCTATTACAGTGTCATGATTAGTGAGGATCAGGGTAGATTTACAGGACTATTATAGTGCCATGATTAGTGAGGATCAGGGTAGATTTACAGGACTATTATAGTGCCATGATTAGTGAGGATCAGGGTAGATTTACAGGACTACTGTTTAACCCCTATTACAGTTCCATGATTAGTGAGGATCAGGACTACTGGTCAACCCCTATTACAGTTCCATGATTAGTGAGGATCAGGACTACTGTTTAACCCCTATTACAGTTCCATGATTAGTGAGGATCAGGACTACTGTTTAACCCCTATTACAGTTCCATGATTAGTGAGGATCAAGCTAGATTTATAGGACTACTGTTTAACCCCTATTATAGTGCCATGATTAGTGAGGATCAGGACTACTGTTTAACCCCTAAAACAGTTCCATGATTAGTGAGGATCAAGCTAGATTTATAGGACTACTGTTTAACCCCTATTATAGTGCCATGATTAGTGAGGATCAGGACTACTGTTTAACCCCTATTACAGTTCCATGATTAGTGAGGATCAGGGTAGATTTATAGGACTATTATAGTGTCATGATTAGTGAGGATCAGGGTAGATTTACAGGACTATTACAGTTCCATGATTAGTGAGGATCAGGGTAGAGTTATAGGACTATTACAGTTCCATGATTAGTGAGGATCAGGGTAGAGTTATAGGACTATTACAGTTCCATGATTAGTGAGGATCAGGGTAGAGTTATAGGACTATTACAGTTCCATGATTAGTGAGGATCAGGGTAGATTTATAGGACTATTATAGTGCCATGATTAGTAAGGATCAGGGTAGATTTATAGGACTATTACAGTTCCATGATTAGTGAGGATCAGGGTAGATTTATAGGACTATTATAGTGCCATGATTAGTGAGGATCAGGGTAGATTTATAGGACTATTATAGTGCCATGATTAGTGAGGATCAGGGTAGATTTATAGGACTATTGTTTAACCTCTATTGCATATTATCAAACCGTTTTTGATTCACCAATATATTTCCTTCTCCAAACATGTTTTTTTAAATTTTTATTTATAAATACTTCCCCTAAATAATATAAAAGATCAGAGTAAAATTATATGTTTGTATTCGCATGCATTTCTATCGTTAATAATCCCTAGTATTCTGAATCGATCTCTCCATACATTCTAGTGTGTCTATTGAGGTAAAGCTAGGTGAAGGTACACCAAATCTCAAGGGAGGGCTTTATATACATCTAGTGAAAACCCTACTGAATGAAAACTCCGTAAGAACATATTTTGGCCGGCAATTAATTCAGCACGTGCAGGGGAACCACGCCCCGCAAAGCCCACTATTCATCTGCGTAAGTTAAGTCTAAATTCCAACTACTGAGAAGTGCGAGGGAAACGTTTAAATGTCCTATTTCTGTACATAGAATACACATTCTGATCGAGAGATGTTTATTATTATTCATGTTAGGGTTAGGGTTAGGGTTAGGGGTTAGGGTTAGGGTTAGGGGTTAGGGGTTAGGGTTAGGGGTTAGGGTTGGGGTTAGGGGTTAGGGTTAGGGTTATGGTTAGGGTTAGGGTTAGGGTTATGGTTAGGGTTAGGGTTAGGGGTTAGGGGTTATGGTTAGGGTTAGGGTTATGGTTAGGGTTAGGGGTTAGGGGTTAGGGGTTATGGTTAGGGTTAGGGGTTAGGGTTATGGTTATGGGTTAGGGGTTAGGGTTAGGGGTTAGGGTTAGGGGTTAGGGTTAGGGGTTAGGGTTATGGTTAGGGTTAGGGGTTAGGGGTTAGGGTTAGGGGTTAGTGTTAGGGGTTAGGGTTAGGGGTTAGGGGTTCGGGTTAGGGGTTAGGGTTAGGGTTAGGGGTTAGGGTTAGGGTTGTCCTGTTTCTGTACATAGAATACACATTGTGATCGAGAAATGTTCATTTGATTCATCCCTTTGATACCAAGTCTGTCTCTAAATGTTAATCACCAGTTTTTGGATGTTTGACAAAAGTCTATTATTTTACTATTCTTCTGCAGCAAGTTTATTTTAAAAAACAGACCAAAAACTAGGACGTAAAAATAAAGTCTTTATCTGAATGAAATGCCAGTCCTTTCTAATTAATTACGATAATAATTCAGCCCAGTTCTTTCTGAAAGCAGAATTCAGCCTGGCGTTACAGCAACAACAGGGTCAAGCTACGTACTTGTCTGAATCATATCCAGCAGAGAAAGCTCCGTCTTTCAACTCCAGTGTTTTCAAACCGTCCGATGATGAACTGGTCTGACTCTGTGAAACCCAGGAATCATGTTTTCCTTGGCCAAACTCTCCTGACCTCCGTATTCATGAATTCCACATGTAAACTCAATAAGTCCCAAATGGCACCCTATTCCCAACATATAGTGCCCAGGGTTCTGGTCAACAGTAGTGCACTATATAGGGAATAGGGTGCCATAGGGTTCTGGTCAAAAGTAGTGCACTATATAGGGAATAGGGTGCCATAGGGCTCTGGTCTAAAGTAGTGCACTATATAGGGAATAGGGTGCCATAGGGCTCTGGTCTAAAGTAGTGCACTATATATATATATATATATATATAGGGTATAGGGTGCCATATGGCTCTGGTCTAAAGTAGTGCACTATATAGGGAATAGGGTTCTGGTCTAAAGTAGTGCACTATATATAGGGAATAGGTTTCTATAGGGCTCTGGTCTAAAGTAGTGCAGTATATAGGGAATAGGGTTCCATAGGGCTCTGGTCTAAAGTAGTGCACTATATAGGGAAAAGGGTCTCTATTATTTTAGCAGCCTGTCTGCCTTTAGAGCGACAGAGAACAAACAGATTAATATTATGCTGGTCGGTTGTAAATTCTGCATTTGAGAAACCCACAAACCCCTTCTTGGTTTCAGAGAATGTAGCTTAGACTGTCCTAACTTCCTCAATGAGAAACACACTGTCCCTGTAACTCTGTCTGTCTGTGGAAACACACTGTCCCTGTAACTCTGTCTGTGGAAACACACTGTCCCTGTAACTCTGTCTGTCTGTGGAAACACACTGTCCCTGTAACTCTGTCTGTCTGTGGAAACACACTGTCCCTGTAACTCTGTCTGTCTGTGGAAACACACTGTCCCTGTAACTCTCTCTGTCTGTGGAAACACACTATCCCTGTAACTCTGTCTGTGGAAACACACTGTCCCTGTAACTCTGTCTGTCTGTGGAGCACACTGTCCCTGTAACTCTGTCTGTGGAAACACACTGTCCCTGTAACTCTGTCTGTCTGTGGAAACACACTGTCCCTGTAACTCTGTCTGTCTGTGGAAACACACTGTCTCTGTAACTCTGTCTGTCTGTGGAAACACACTGTCCCTGTAACTCTGTCTGTCTGTGGAAACACACTGTCCCTGTAACTCTGTCTGTCTGTGGAAACACACTGTCCCTGTAACTCTGTCTGTCTGTGGAAACACACTGTCCCTGTAACTCTGTCTGTCTGTGTCCTAAATAACACTCTCTCCTCCCTGTTCCAAACAGGTGAAAGCCAAGCTGACGTCCTCCAATAGGAGACTGACTAGGGACTGTCCAATCAGGTCTGAATATGTTGGAGCCAAGAGGTAACAACTAAATGGCATCACAGGAAAATAAGAATGATAATTATTTTTTACAAATGAAGAATGTGCAAATGACTGAATAACCCATCTACATAAACCGATTGAATCGGGGATCATTCATACCGCTCCGCCAGACTGCCCAGTAGACTTGCTTCAGTCTTCCATGGAAGACGTGTAGAGCCCTCTCTGTGTGCCACGTCGAGGTCCTTGATACAGGATTATTAAATGAAGACGTTGATGCAGTGACATGTTCAACAAGTAAAACACAGACTTTTAGTGTTGCTGCAGTCTGCAGTCATTAAAGATCCAGCTCTGTTTAGTGGCCGAGGCCCAGCCGTCCCATCTGGTTGAGTTATGAAACCAGGCCCAGCCGTCCTATCTGGTTGAGTTATGAAACCAGGCCCAGCCGTCCCATCTGGTTGAGTTATGAAACCAGGCCCAGCCGTCTCATCTGGTTGAGTTATGAAACCAGGCCCAGCCGTCCCATCTGGTTGAGTTATGAAACCAGGCCCAGCCGTCTCATCTGGTTGAGTTATGAAACCAGGCCCAGCCGTCCCATCTGGTTGAGTTATGAAACCAGGCCCAGCCGTCCCATCTGGTTGAGTTATGAAACCAGGCCCAGCCGTCCCATCTGGTTGAGTTATGAAACCAGGCCCAGCCGTCCCATCTGGTTGAGTTATGAAACCAGGCCCAGCCGTCTCATCTGGTTGAGTTATGAAACCAGGCCCAGCCGTCTCATCTGATTGAGTTATGAAACCAGGCCCAGCCGTCCCATCTGGTTGAGTTATGAAACCAGGCCCAGCCGTCCCATCTGGTTGAGTTATGAAACCAGGCCCAGCCGTCCCATCTGGTTGAGTTATGAAACCAGGCCCAGCCGTCTCATCTGGTTGAGTTATGAAACCAGGCCCAGCCGTCCCATCTGGTTGAGTTATGAAACCAGGCCGAGCCGTCCCATCTGGTTGAGTTATGAAACCAGGCCCAGCCGTCTCATCTGGTTGAGTTATGAAACCAGGCCCAGCCGTCCCATCTGGTTGAGTTATGAAACCAGGCCCAGCCGTCCCATCTGGTTGAGTTATGAAACCAGGCCCAGCCGTCTCATCTGGTTGAGTTATGAAACCAGGCCCAGCCGTCCCATCTGGTTGAGTTATGAAACCAGGCCCAGCCGTCCCATCTGGTTGAGTTATGAAACCAGGCCCAGCCGTCCCATCTGGTTGAGTTATGAATCCAGTCTGAGTCACACCAGATGATCCCCTTGGCCGTCTTCGTTTTATTAGTCAGCTCTGATTGGATGTTTTTTTCTAAGTAGTGTTCAGGGGCAGCGCTGAAGAGCAGGAAAAGGAGTTAAAACAGAAGGAATGACGTGAGGCTGTCTTGAGAAGGACCAGAAGGAGCAGGGTTGGGGGACTTCATTGTGTGTTTTTCTAGCAGGCGCCTCCTTGGCCAGCTAGGCTCTGCTCTGCTCCCTCCGCGGTGCCAAGTCCTTGTGTACACACCATCAAACATGGTTGTGGCACTGGGTCTGGATGAAAAACCTTCTCCTGAGATTGAATGGGAGGGATAGTGACCAGGGAAAACACAGAGAATGGAAAATGATTGCTCCATTTGTGTGGCAGAGCCTGGACTGAAGAGATCTCCATATAAAGGCTATTAAGTAACTAGAATCTATCCCAAGTGGCACCCTATTCCCTATGTAGTATACTACCTTTAAAGGCTATTAAAGAACTAGAATCTATCCCAAGTGGCACCCTATTCCCTATGTAGTATACTACCTTTAAAGGCTATTGAAGAACTAGAATCTATCCCAAGTGGCACCCTATTCCCTATGTAGTATACTACTTTTAAAGGCTATTAAAGAACTATAATCTATCCCAAGTGGCACCCTATTCCCTATGTAGTATACTACCTTTAAAGGCTATTAAAGAACTAGAATCTATCCCAAGTGGCACCCTATTCCCTATGTAGTATACTACCTTTAAAGGCTATTAAAGAACTAGAATCTATCCCAAGTGGCACCCTATTCCCTATGTAGTATACTACCTTTAAAGGCTATTAAAGAACTAGAATCTATCCCAAGTGGCACCCTATTCCCTATGTAGTATACTACCTTTAAAGGCTATTAAAGAACTAGAATCTATCCCAAGTGGCACCCTATTCCCTATGTAGTATACTACCTTTAAAGGCTATTAAAGAACTAGAATCTATCCCAAGTGGCACCCTATTCCCTATGTAGTATACTACCTTTAAAGGCTATTAAAGAACTAGAATCTATCCCAAGTGGCACCCTATTCCCTATGTAGTATACTACCTTTAAAGGCTATTAAAGAACTATAATCTATCCCAAGTGGCACCCTATTCCCTATGTAGTATACTACCTTTAAAGGCTATTAAAGAACTAGAATCTCTCCCAAGTGGCACCCTATTCCCTATGTAGTATACTACCTTTAAAGGCTATTAAAGAACTAGAATCTATCCCAAGTGGCACCCTATTCCCTATGTAGTATACTACCTTTAAAGGCTATTAAAGAACTAGAATCTATCCCAAGTGGCACCCTATTCCCTATGTAGTATACTACCTTTAAAGGCTATTAAAGAACAAGAATGCATCCCAAGTGGCACCCTATTCCCTATGTAGTATACTACCTTTGACCAGGGCCAATAGAGGGCCCATAGCACTATATGGGGAACAGAGTACCATTTGGGACATTGCCCTCGATGAGACACCATTGTGTATCAGCTAAATGTGACTGACTTCACGTTCAATCACGAGTTTGAGGTTTTCCTGACCAAACATATTCTATGTTCTGTTAACAGGATTTACTCTTCATGGGTTCTATTGACAGAGATTACTCTCCATGGGTTCTGTTAACAGGGATTACTCTCCATGGGTTCTATTGACAGAGATTACTCTCCATGGGTTATGTTAATAGAAATTACTCTCCATGGGTTCTGTTGACAGAGATTACTCTCCATGGGTTCTATTGACTGAGATTACTCTCCATGGGTTCTGTTGACAGAGATTACTCTCCATGGGTTCTGTTAACAGGGATTACTCTCCATGGGTTCTATTGACAGAGATTACTCTCCATGGGTTCTGTTAATAGAGATTACTCTCCATGGGTTCTGTTGACAGAGATTACTCTCCATGGGTTCTATTGACAGAGATTACTCTCCATGGGTTCTGTTGACAGAGATTACTCTCCATGGGTTCTGTTAACAGGGATTACTCTCCATGGGTTCTATTGACAGAGATTACTCTCCATGGGTTCTGTTAATAGAGATTACTCTCCATGGGTTCTGTTAATAGAGATTACTCTCCATGGGTTCTGTTGACAGAGATTACTCTCCATGGGTTCTATTGACAGAGATTACTCTCCATGGGTTCTGTTGACAGAGATTACTCTCCATGGGTTCTGTTGACAGAGATTACTCTCCATGGGTTCTGTTGACAGAGATTACTCTCCATGGGTTCTGTTAATAGAGATTACTCTTCATGGGTTCTATTGACAGAGATTACTCTCCATGGGTTCTGTTAATAGAGATTACTCTTCATGGGTTTTATTGACAGAGATTACTCTCCATGGGTTCTATTGACAGAGATTACTCTCCATGGGTTCTATTGACAGAGATTACTCTCCATGGGTTCTATTGACAGAGATTACTCTCCATGGGTTCTGTTAATAGAGATTACACTCCATGGGTTCTGTTGACAGAGATTACTCTCCATGGGTTCTGTTGACAGAGATTACTCTCCATGGGTTCTGTTGACAGAGATTACTCTCCATGGGTTCTGTTGACAGAGATTACTCTCCATGGGTTCTGTTGACAGAGATTACTCTCCATGGGTACTGTTGACAGAGATTACTCTCCATGGGTTCTATTGACAGAGATTACTCTCCATGGGTTCTGTTGACAGAGATTGCTCTCCATGGGTTCTATTGACAGAGATAACTCTCCATGGGTTCTATTGACAGAGATATGTTGTCTTTATCAGAGATAACTCTCCATTGGTTCTATTTACAGAGATTACTCTCCATGGGTTCTGTTGACAGAGATATGTTGTCTTTATCAGAGATAACTCTCCATTGGTTCTATTGACAGAGCTATGTTGTCTTTATCAGAGACAACTCTCCATGGGTTCTATTGACAGAGCTATGTTGTTTTTATCAGAGATAACTCTCCATGGGTTCTATTGACAGAGATATGTTGTCTTTACCAGAGATAACTCTCCATGGGTTCTATTGACAGAGATATGTTGTCTTTATCAGAGATAACTCTCCATGGGTTCTATTGACAGAGATATGTTGTCTTTATCAGAGATAACTCTCCATGGGTTCTATTGACAGAGATATGTTGTCTTTATCAGAGATAACTCTCCATGGCTTCTATTGACAGAGATATGTTGTCTTTACCAGAGATAACTCTCCATGGGTTCTATTGACAGAGATATGTTGTCTTTATCAGAGATAACTCTCCATGGGTTCTATTGACAGAGATATGTTGTCTTTATCAGAGATAACTCTCCATGGGTTCTATTGACAGAGATATGTTGTCTTTACCAGAGATAACTCTCCATTGGTTCTATTGACAGAGATAACTCTCCATGGGTTCTATTTACAGAGATATGTTGTCTTTATCAGAGATAACTCTCCATTGGTTCTATTGACAGAGATATGTTGTCTTTATCAGAGATAACTCTCCATGGGTTCTATTGACAGAGATATGTTGTCTTTATCAGAGATAACTCTCCATGGGTTCTATTGACAGATATATGTTGTCTTTATCAGAGATAACTCTCCATGGGTTCTATTGACAGAAATATGTTGTCTTTACCAGAGATAACTCTCCATTGGTTCTATTGACAGAGATAACTCTCCATGGGTTCTATTGACAGAGATATGTTGTCTTTATCAGAGATAACTCTCCATGGGTTCTATTGACAGAGATATGTTGTCTTTATCAGAGATAACTCTCCATGGGGTCTATTGACAGAAATATGTTGTCTTTACCAGAGATAACTCTCCATTGGTTCTATTGACAGAGATAACTCTCCATGGGTTCTATTGACAAAGATATGTTGTCTTTACCAGAGATAACTCTCCTAGTTTTATTGACAGAGATATGTTGTCTTTATCAGAGATAACTCTCCATGGGTTCTATTGACAGAGATATGTTGTCTTTATCAGAGATAACTCTCCATGGGTTCTATTGACAGAAATATGTTGTCTTTACCAGAGATAACTCTCCATTGGTTCTATTGACAGAGATAACTCTCCATGGGTTCTATTGACAGAGATATGTTGTCTTTATCAGAGATAACTCTCCATGGGTTCTATTGACAGAAATATGTTGTCTTTACCAGAGATAACTCTCCATTGGTTCTATTGACAGAGATAACTATCCATGGGTTCTATTGACAAAGATATGTTGTCTTTACCAGAGATAACTCTCCTAGTTTTATTGACAGAGATATGTTGTCTTTACCAGAGATAACTCTCCTAGTTCTATTGACAGAGATACAGTATGTTTTCTTTTTCAACAGCTTGCTCACTCCTTGACAGGCCCAATCACTCAACCTGACAGAGGGGGAAAGTTTCACAGTCCAGCCTTTTCTTTAGTATCTTGACTAGCTATATCCTTATGTGTAACAACTGCTCTGGAAACAGAATGTGCAGAAATGTACTGCGCAGAACACCCGGAACAATTATTACTATGAATTATTGTATCGTGCAATGTTTGTTTTTTGTGTAAATGATCCTCGTAAAGGATGGGCCGCCAACAAGGCGATTTGACATGAAAATAAACACGTCATTCGTTCATACTAAAGCGGAGCATCAACAATGTACATGAATGCTTCTCTATTAACGTTGGAACGTGAAGTCTCCAGGCTGGGAGAAACCGCTCTATGAATCATTATTGGCTCTGGCAACATTAACACATACAGTTTATAGGACAGACAGATTGACGTTGAAAAATGCAAGCAACTCTGTGAACTGAACTCAGATCCTAGATAACTTTGAGGTGAATCAACGATGTTATCGAGCAGAAGACTACCTGCCTTAATGTGGACGATGAAGACCTGCAGCCGACAAGCCTGGTGGGACATCATTCATGGTTATTGCTCTCCTCTCAGTAATTTTATTGTTTCTCGATTTTGCAATATGCTTTGGATGAAGATAGCTTATTGTTAAGTTACTATGCAACAACAGGTAACTGCCAAAGTAAAGGAAACAACTACAGGTAACTGCCAAAGTAAAGGAAACAACTACAGGTAACTATCAAAGTAAAGGAAACAACTACAGGTAACTACCAAAGTAAAGGAAACAACTACAGGTAACTACCAAAGTAAAGGAAACAACTACAGATAACTGCCAAAGTAAAGGAAACAACTACAGGTAACTGTCAAAGTAAAGGAAACAACTACAGATAACTGCCAAAGTAAAGGAAACAACTACAGGTAACTGTCAAAGTAAAGGAAACAACTACAGGTAACTGCCAAAGTAAAGGAAACAACTACAGGTAACTGTCAAAGTAAAGGAAACAACTACAGGTAACTGTCAAAGTAAAGGAAACAACTACAGGTAACTGTCAAAGTAAAGGAAACAACTACAGGTAACTGCCAAAGTAAAGGAAACAACTACAGATAACTGCCAAAGTAAAGGAAACAACTACAGGTAACTGTCAAAGTAAAGGAAACAACTACAGGTAACTGCCAAAGTAAAGGAAACAACTACAGGTAACTACCAAAGTAAAGGAAACACTTGAGTGTATGAGGGAAACAAAGTATATTGAAATCAGGTGATTCCACACAGATGCTGTTCCTGTGTTAATGAAGCAATTAACATCCCATCATGCTTAGGGTCATGTATAAAAATGCTCAGTTGCCCATTATTTAGGCTACCATGGATAGAAGAAGAGATCTCAGTGACTTTGAAAGAGGGGTCTCAAATGAGCATAAGGAGTATAAAGTGTGTGTGTGGTGTGTGTGTGTGTGTGTGTGTGTGTGTTTGTGTGTGTGTGTGCACGTGTGCGTGCGCGTGTAGGCACACCAGAGCTCAACCCAATTGAACATTTAAAAGGGACTCTGAAGCGACACCAGCGTTTCACCATCAACATAATACCAAGGAAGATGTTTAGGTATTAGGTATATTAGGTGTCCCATCCCCCTAATAGAAGATGTTTAGGTATTAGGTATATTAGGTGTCCCATCCCCCTAATAGAAGATGTTTAGGTATTAGGTATATTAGGTGTCCCATCCCCCTAATAGAAGATGTTTAGGTATTAGGTATATTAGGTGTCCCATCCCCCTAATAAAAGATGTTTAGGTATTAGGTATATTAGGTGTCCCATCCCCCTAATAGAAGATGTTTAAGTATTAGGTATATTAGGTGTCCCATCCCCCTAATAGAAGATGTTTAGGTATTAGGTATATTAGGTGTCCCATCCCCCTAATAGAAGATGTTTAGGTATTAGGTATATTAGGTGTCCCATCCCCCTAATAGAAGATGTTTAGGTATTAGGTATATTAGGTGTCCCATCCCCCTAATAAAGTCATTTGTAGAATCAGTTATTTTTCACCTATTTTGGCAGTAAAACTTCCTCACCTTTTTGGGATGTATATATTTTTCTCTTCGCATTTCCATCTCATTCAATTAATTATAGCACGATAATTAA
>NC_092178.1:2100374-2102874 GCF_045791955.1 Oncorhynchus clarkii lewisi
GTGGACTCTATATCCCTGTGGGCCCTATATCCCTGTGGGCCCTATATCCCTGTGGAACCTATTCCATGAGGGCCATATATCCCCGTGGAACCTATTCCCTGTGGGCCCTATATCCCTGTGGAACCTATTCCCTGTGGGCCCTATATCCCTGTGGAACCTATTCCCTGTGGAACCTATTCCCTGTCAAACCTATTCCCCATGGGCCCTATATCCCTGTGGAACCTATTCCCTGAGGGCCCTACATACCTGTGGAACCTATTCCCTGTGGGCCCTATATCCCTGTGGAACCTATTCCCTGAGGGCCCTATATCCCTGTGGAACCAATTCCCTGAGGGCCCTATATCCCTTTGAACCCTATTCCCTGTGGGCCCTATATACCTGTGGAACCTATTCCCTGTGGGCCCTATATCTGTGTGAACCCTATTCCCTGTGGGCCCTATATACCTGTGGAACCTATTCCCTGAGGGCCCTATATCCCTGTGGAACCTATTCCCTGAGGGCCCTATATCCCGGTGGAACCTATTCCCTGAGGGCCCTGTATCCCGGTGGAACCTATTCCCTGTGGGCCCTATATCCCTGTGGAACCTATTCCCTGAGGGCCCTATATACCTGTGGAACCTATATCCCTGTGAACCCTATATCCCTGTGAACCCTATTCCCTGAGGGCCCTATATCCCTGTGGGCCCTATATACCTGTGGAACCTATTCCCGGTGGGCCCTATATACCTGTGGAACCTATTCCCTGTGGGCCCTATATCCCTGTGGGCCCTATATACCTGTGGAACCTATTCCCGGTGGGCCCTATATACCTGTGGAACCTATTCCCTGAGGGCCCTATATACCTGTGGAACCTATATCCCTGTGGAACCTATTCCATGAGGGCCCTATATCCCCGTGGAACCTATTCCCTGTGGGCCCTATATCCCTGTGGGCCCTATATCCCTGTGGAACCTATACCCTGTGGGCCCTATATCCCTGTGGGCCCTATATCCCTGTGGAACCTATTCCCTGAGGGCCCTATATCCCTGTGGGCCCTTTATCCCTGTGGGCCCTATATACCTGTGGTACCTATTCCCTGAGGGCCCTATATACCTGTGGAATCTATTCCCTGTGGGCCCTATAACCCTGTGGAACCTATTCCCTGTGGACTCTATATCCCTGTGGGCCCTATATCCATGTGGGCCCTATATCCCTGTGGGCCCTATATCCATGTGGGCCCTATATCCCTGTGGAACCTATTCCCTGAGGGCCCTATATCCCTGTGGAACCTATTCCCTGTGGGCCCTATATCCCTGTGGGCCCTATATCCATGTGGGCCCTATATCCCTGTGGAACCTATTCCCTGAGGGCCCTATATCCTTGTGGAACCTATTCCCTGTGGACTCTATACCCGCTGACGGGACACCTTGTTCAGGGGCAGAACGGCAGATCTTTACCTTACCTTAGGGATTTGATCCAGCAACCTTTCTGTTACAGGCCCAACGCTCTAACCACTAGGCTACCTGTCAACCCTAGGTAAAATGGGATCCGTAGACTGAACTTACCAAGAAATATATCAACAAAACGCGAGAGATGCCGGTGGAATCATATAGGAGCAAACTTGGAGTCACCCGATGTGTTGTTGTGTGGTCCTCCCACTACGACCCCCGATGTGTTGTTGTCCTCCCACTACAACCCCCGATGTGTTGTTGTCCTCCCACTACTACCCCCGATGTGTTGTTGTCCTCCCACTACTACCCCCGATGTGTTGTTGTCCTCCCACTACGACCCCCGATGTGTTGTTGTGTGGTCCTCCCACTACGACCCCGATGTGTTGTTGTCCTCCCACTACGACCCCCGATGTGTTGTTGTGTGGTCCTCCCACTACGACCCCGATGTGTTGTTGTCCTCCCACTACGACCCCCGATGTGTTGTTGTGTGGTCCTCCCACTACGACCCCGATGTGTTGTTGTGTGGTCCTCCCACTACGACCCCCGATGTGTTGTTGTCCTCCCACTACGACCCCCGATGTGTTGTTGTGTGGTCCTCCCACTACGACCCCGATGTGTTGTTGTCCTCCCACTACGACCCCCGATGTGTTGTTGTGTGGTCCTCCCACTACGACCCCGATGTGTTGTTGTCCTCCCACTATGACCCCCGATGTGTTGTTGTGTGGTCCTCCCACTACGACCCCGATGTGTTGTTGTGTGGTCCTCCCACTACGACCCCCGATGTGTTGTTGTCCTCCCACTACGACCCCCGATGTGTTGTTGTGTGGTCCTCCCACTACAACCCCGATGTGTTGTTGTCCTCCCACTACGACCCCCGATGTGTTGTTGTGTGGTCCTCCCACTACGACCCCGATGTGTTGTTGTCCTCCCACTACGACCCCGATGTGTTGTTGTCCTCCCACTACGACCCCCGATGTGTTGTTGTGTGGTCCTCCCACTACGACCCCCAATGTGTTGTTGTGTGGTCCTCCCACTACGACCCCCAATGTGTTGTTGTCCTCCCACTACGA
>NC_092178.1:2107874-2195374 GCF_045791955.1 Oncorhynchus clarkii lewisi
AACAACTGACGTTCAGCATGCTTATAGGGAAAGGCACTCAGCATGTACAGCACTGACACAAATGACTGATGATTGGCTGAAAGAAGTTGATTTTAAGAGCCCCTCTCTCAAGTTATCTTGTTGGGGCTCACAGAGAGCCCCTCTCTCAAGTTATCTTGTTGGTTCTCACAGAGAGCTGCTCTCTCAAGTTATCTTGTTGGGGCTCACAGAGAGCTCCTCTCTCAAGTTATCTTGTTGGTTCTCACAGAGAGCTGCTCTCTCAAGTTATGTTGTTGGGGCTCACAGAGAGCTGCTCTCTCAAGTTATGGTGTTGCGGCTCACAGAGAGCTGCTCTCTCAAGTTATGGTGTTGGGGCTCAGAGAGCTGCTCTCTCAAGTTATCTTGTTGGGGCTCACAGAGAGCTGCTCTCTCAAGTTATCTTGTTGGGGCTCACAGAGAGCTGCTCTCTCAAGTTATGGTGTTGGGGCTCACAGAGAGCTGCTCTCTCAAGTTATCTTGTTGGGACGAGTGACTCTTTGAACTTAGAATGGCTATCCCCAAGTCATTAAATGTTTTTTATTGTGCTTCATGCTATTTGCTCCTCGACTTCATGCTACTTGCTCATTTACCTGACCGTGTGACGGACAATGTTTGTTCCCACGCGCGAGACCCTGACTCTCTATTGGTTACACAGACTCTTGGCCTCCCATCCTATTCTAACCACCTCTCGTGATACACAAGAGGTTAAGGTAGCCATTGCTTGGTTATGATATGATATTGTGGTTCCTAAATATGAATGTATTGTGTAAAGAATACATTTGGATACATTATTTCAAGTATTTAACAAATGTAATTTCTAAATTTACAGGGAATTCATGTAATTGCTTGAACCATTTACAGTGGGGCAAAAAAGTATTTATTCTGCCACCAATTGTGCAAGTTCTCCCACTTAAAAAGATGAGAGAGGCCTGTAATATTCATCATAGGTACACTTCAACTATGACAGACAAAATGAGCAAAAATCCAGAAAGTCACGTTGTAGGATTTTTAATGAATTTATTTGCAAATTATGGTGGGAAATAAGAATTTGGTCACCTACAAACAAGCAAGATTTCTGTGTGCTCTAGAGCAACGGTGTCTAGATGGACTTTATATTTGTGGTCCTGGCAACTGGACCTTTTTTGAACACCATTATTTTGGTCTTACTGAGATTTACTGTCAGTAAGTCAATAACTAAAGTTTATTTAACTAAAGTAATAATTATGGCCAGATGAATCTATTTGTTTGTGTATTGACGCTTGTCTTTACATTTATCTGTGTGTCACGGAATAACTTTTAAAAAATGGTGAGTTATACATCTCTCCGGCTTTCTTACAGTGTATGAGTGACTTATAAAGTGTTCACTTATATGAACTAAATTTACATGGTGATATTGTTTAGTCTTTGCTAACAGAACACCCACATCAAGAGGCACAAAACCAGCTTTCTAAGCAGAATACAACTTCAAAACTCACTTCAGTCATAAAAAACAACAATAAAAAATATTGTCATTATAATTCTTTTTTTTTTTTTTTAAATATAATTGATTGACTAAATTCCTTACAAAAAAACTACATAAAAAGTAGGTCCCTCACAGGTTCAAAAGCTGTGTTTCAAAATGTGTGTTTCTTTCCTGGGGCCTGGAGTTTTTCCTGATCTCATGACCTGATCAGGTAACACTATGGGTCCTATTCGTAGGCTATGACAATAGACTATTATTAAATATATCTTCCCTTTTCATTTGTTGACTAGAGCACTGGGGTTTTTCTTGTCGGATCATGTGACTTGGAAACACTCCTTTCAAACTTCCACAAACCTTATTATTCATCAAAAGAGACAGAGACAACCATTTCAATGGACAACAAACACTGTGGTTTAGTTCAATACTGTAGCAGGTTTCAGCAAGTACAATTTTAAACTTTTTAAGGCCTTTTAAATACCCCCTGCAATTCAACACACATTTTGAGGTTTGCGCGCGCCACGCACCTGCTAATATTTCTATCCAGAAATAAGTCCCATAAAGTCTTGGCAAAAAGTGGATTCGGGGCTGGCTCTTTCACCAAAGGCCTCACATGGCTCATATTATCAGGAAGGTGTTTTAGCAATGTCGCAATACCAGCATTTTGACTTCGATACCAATACAAGCTGAGTATAATGATACTCAATACCATACTACATACTACCATCCTCAACACTACAGTGAAAAATAAATGCCTCAAAGTCAAATATAAAGCTCTGTTAGTGTATAAAACTGTTTAAAAGATGGGGTTGGCTCTCCATCTGGAAAGCTAGGCTACTGGGTGCAGGCTTTTGATTCAACCCTGAGTCAGCTTCAAGGTCCTGTTGTGCAGTTGATTTGCAAAATGGGGAGCTTTTGAGCGGGAGGGGGGGGGGGGGGTGGTATTTGGCCTACCCACAGGGGGTACTGGAGAAGACTCATGAGACCATTGACCTACTGGTAAAATCCACAGGATGGGGTACTAGGACCCCTGGTGGTACCTGGTCTACCCACATGTTGTTCTCCCAGCATGTTGTTCTCCCAGCATGTTGTTCTCCCAGCATGTTATTCTCCCAGCATGTTGTTCTCCCAGCATGTTATTCTCCCAGCATGTTGTTCTCCCAGCATGTTGTTCTCCCAGCATGTCGTTCTCCCAGCATGTTGATTTCCCAGCATGTTGTTCTCTCAGCATGTTGATTTCCCAGCATGTTATTCTCCCAGCATGTTGTTCTCCCAGCATGTTGATTTCCCAGCATGTTATTCTCCCAGCATGTTGTTCTCCCAGCATGTTATTCTCCCAGCATGTTATTCTCCCAGCATGTTGATTTCCCAGCATGTTATTCTCCCAGCATGTTATTCTCCCAGCATGTTGTTCTCCCAGCATGTTATTCTCCCAGCATGTTATTCTCCCAGCATGTTATTCTCCCAGCATGTTATTCTCCCAGCATGTTGTTCTCCCAGCATGTTGTTCTCCCAGCATGTTATTCTCCCAGCATGTTGTTCTCCCAGCATGTTGTTCTCCCAGCATGTTATTCTCCCAGCATGTTGATTTCCCAGCATGTTGTTCTCCCAGCATGTTATTCTCCCAGCATGTTATTCTCCCAGCATGTTATTCTCCCAGCATGTTGTTCTCCCAGCATGTTGATTTCCCAGCATGTTATTCTCCCAGCATGTTGATTTCCCAGCATGTTGTTCTCCCAGCATGTTATTCTCCCAGCATGTTGTTCTCCCAGCATGTTGATTTCCCAGCATGTTATTCTCCCAGCATGTTGTTCTCCCAGCATGTTGTTCTCCCAGCATGTTGTTCTCCCAGCATGTTATTCTCCCAGCATGTTGTTCTCCCAGCATGTTATTCTCCCAGCATGTTATTCTCCCAGCATGTTGTTCTCCCAGCATGTTGATTTCCCAGCATGTTGTTCTCTCAGCATGTTGATTTCCCAGCATGTTGTTCTCCCAGCATGTTATTCTCCCAGCATGTTGTCCTCCCACTACGACCCCTGATGTGTTGTTGTCCTCCCACTACGACCCCCGATGTGTTGTTGTCCTCCCACTACGACCCCGATGTGTTGTTGTCCTCCCACTACAACCCCCTCCTAGTTAAGTCACCAAGCTCTTCAATGATACCAGTTCCTCCTAGTTAAGTCACCAAGCTCTCCAATGATACCAGTTCCTCCTAGCTAAGTCACCAAGCTCTCCAATGATACCAGTTCCTCCTAGTTAAGTCACCAAGCTCTTCAATGATACCAGTTCCTCCTAGTTAAGTCACCAAGCTCTTCAATGATACCAGTTCCTCCTAGTTAAGTCACCAAGCTCTCCAATGATACCAGTTCCTCCTTGTTAAGTCACCAAGCTCTCCAATGATACCAGTTCCTCCTAGTTAAGTCACCAAGCTCTCCAATGATACCAGTTCCTCCTAGTTAAGTCACCAAGCTCTCCAATGATACCAGTTCCTCCTAGTTAAGTCACCAAGCTCTCCAATGATACCAGTTCCTCCTAGTTAAGTCACCAAGCTCTCCAATGATACCAGTTCCTCCTAGCTAAGTCACCAAGCTCTCCAATATTACCAGTTCCTCCTAGTTAAGTCACCAAGCTTTCCAATGATACCAGTTCCTCCTAGTTAAGTCACCAAGCTCTTCAATGATACCAGTTCCTCCTAGTTAAGTCACCAAGCTCTCCAATGATACCAGTTCCTCCTAGTTAAGTCACCAAGCTCTCCAATGATACCAGTTCCTCCTAGTTAAGTCACCAAGCTCTCCAATGATACCAGTTCCTCCTAGTTAAGTCACCAAGCTCTCCAATGATACCAGTTCCTCCTAGTTAAGTCACCAAGCTCTCCAATGATACCAGTTCCTCCTAGTTAAGTCACCAAGCTCTCCAATATTACCAGTTCCTCCTAATTAAGTCACCAAGCTCTCCAATGATACCAGTTCCTCCTAGTTAAGTCACCAAGCTCTCCAATGATACCAGTTCCTCCTAGTTAAGTCACCAAGCTCTCCAATGATACCAGTTCCTCCTAGTTAAGTCACCAAGCTCTCCAATGATACCAGTTCCTCCTAGTTAAGTCACCAAGCTCTCCAATGATACCAGTTCCTCCTAGTTAAGTCACCAAGCTCTCCAATGATACCAGTTCCTCCTAGTTAAGTCACCAAGCTCTCCAATGATACCAGTTCCTCCTAGTTAAGTCACCAAGCTCTCCAATGATACCAGTTCCTCCTAGTTAAGTCACCAAGCTCTCCAATGATACCAGTTCCTCCTAGTTAAGTCACCAAGCTCTTCAATGATACCAGTTCCTCCTAGTTAAGTCACCAAGCTCTCCAATGATACCAGTTCCTCCTAGTTAAGTCACCAAGCTCTCCAATGATACCAGTTCCTCCTAGTTAAGTCACCAAGCACTCCAATGATACCAGTTCCTCCTAGTTAAGTCACCAAGCACTCCAATGATACCTGCCTCACCTAAAGCCCATTCTGGTGGGGAGCTGCTATAGACCACCAAGTGCTAACAGTCAGTATCTGGATAATATGTGTGAAATGCTTGATAAATGTATGTGATATCAACAGAGAGGTATATTTTCTGGGGGATTTAAATATTGACTGGCTTTCGTCAAGTTGATAGCAGACTATATTGCCACTCTTATTTGTCATATCTTCAATCTAAGCCTCCAGGAAAGTGTGTGCCCTCATGCCTGGAGAGAAGTCATTCCACCACTCACAAATAGTAAAGCCTCATTTATTGGCTCAAACAGCGGACCAATCAGCCTGCTACCAAACTTTAGTAAACTTTTAGAAAAAAATGTGTTTGGCAAGATAAAATGCTATTTCACAGTAAACAAATGAACAACTGACGTTCAGCATGCTTATAGGGAAAGGCACTCAGCATGTACAGCACTGACACAAATGACTGATGATTGGCTGAAAGAAGTTGATTTTAAGAGCCCCTCTCTCAAGTTATCTTGTTGGGGCTCACAGAGAGCCCCTCTCTCAAGTTATCTTGTTGGTTCTCACAGAGAGCCCCTCTCTCAAGTTATCTTGTTGGGGCTCACAGAGAGCCCCTCTCTCAAGTTATCTTGTTGGTTCTCACAGAGAGCCCCTCTCTCAAGTTATCTTGTTGGGGCTCACAGAGAGCTCCTCTCTCAAGTTATCTTGTTGGTTCTCACAGAGAGCTGCTCTCTCAAGTTATGTTGTTGGGGCTCACAGAGAGCTGCTCTCTCAAGTTATCTTGTTGGGGCTCACAGAGAGCTGCTCTCTCAAGTTATCTTGTTGGGGCTCACAGAGAGCTGCTCTCTCAAGTTATGGTGTTGGGGCTCACAGAGAGCTGCTCTCTCAAGTTATGGTGTTGGGGCTCACAGAGAGCTGCTCTCTCAAGTTATCTTGTTGGGGCTCACAGAGAGCTGCTCTCTCAAGTTATCTTGTTGGGGCTCACAGAGAGCTGCTCTCTCAAGTTATGGTGTTGGGGCTCACAGAGAGCTGCTCTCTCAAGTTATCTTGTTGGGACGAGTGACTCTTTGAACTTAGAATGGCTATCCCCAAGTCATTAAATGTTTTTTATTGTGCTTCATGCTATTTGCTCCTCGACTTCATGCTACTTGCTCATTTACCTGACCGTGTGACGGACAATGTTTGTTCCCACACGCGAGACCCTGACTCTCTATTGGTTACACAGACTCTTGGCCTCCCATCCTATTCTAACCACCTCTCGTGATACACAAGAGGTTAAGGTAGCCATTGCTTGGTTATGATATGATATTGTGGTTCCTAAATATGAATGTATTGTGTAAAGAATACATTTGGATACATTATTTCAAGTATTTAACAAATGTAATTCCTAAATTTACAGGGAATTCATGTAATTGCTTGAACCATTTACAGTGGGGCAAAAAAGTATTTATTCTGCCACCAATTGTGCAAGTTCTCCCACTTAAAAAGATGAGAGAGGCCTGTAATGTTCATCATAGGTACACTTCAACTATGACAGACAAAATGAGCAAAAATCCAGAAAGTCACGTTGTAGGATTTTTAATGAATTTATTTGCAAATTATGGTGGGAAATAAGAATTTGGTCACCTACAAACAAGCAAGATTTCTGTGTGCTCTAGAGCAACGGTGTCTAGATGGACTTTATATTTGTGGTCCTGGCAACTGGACCTTTTTTGAACACCATTATTTTGGTCTTACTGAGATTTACTGTCAGTAAGTCAATAACTAAAGTTTATTTAACTAAAGTAATAATTATGGCCAGATGAATCTATTTGTTTGTGTATTGACGCTTGTCTTTACATTTATCTGTGTGTCACGGAATAACTTTTAAAAAATGGTGAGTTATATATCTCTCCGGCTTTCTTACAGTGTATGAGTGACTTATAAAGTGTTCACTAATATGAACTAAATTTACATGGTGATATTGTTTAGTCTTTGCTAACAGAACACCCACATCAAGAGGCACAAAACCAGCTTTCTAAGCAGAATACAACTTCAAAACTCACTTCAGTCATAAAAAAACAACAATAAAAAATATTGTCATTATAATTCTTTTTTTTTTTTTTTAAATATAATTGATTGACTAAATTCCTTACAAAAAAACTACATAAAAAGTAGGTCCCTCACAGGTTCAAAAGCTGTGTTTCAAAATGTGTGTTTCTTTCCTGGGGCCTGGAGTTTTTCCTGATCTCATGACCTGATCAGGTAACACTATGGGTCCTATTCGTAGGCTATGACAATAGACTATTATTAAATATATCTTCCCTTTTCATTTGTTGACTAGAGCACTGGGGTTTTTCTTGTCGGATCATGTGACTTGGAAACACTCCTTTCAAACTTCCACAAACCTTATTATTCATCAAAAGAGACAGAGACAACCATTTCAATGGACAACAAACACTGTGGTTTAGTTCAATACTGTAGCAGGTTTCAGCAAGTACAATTTTAAACTTTTTAAGGCCTTTTAAATACCCCCTGCAATTCAACACACATTTTGAGGTTTGCGCGCGCCACGCACCTGCTAATATTTCTATCCAGAAATAAGTCCCATAAAGTCTTGGCAAAAAGTGGATTCGGGGCTGGCTCTTTCACCAAAGGCCTCACATGGCTCATATTATCAGGAAGGTGTTTTAGCAATGTCGCAATACCAGCATTTTGACTTCGATACCAATACAAGCTGAGTATAATGATACTCAATACCATACTACATACTACCATCCTCAACACTACAGTGAAAAATAAATGCCTCAAAGTCAAATATAAAGCTCTGTTAGTGTATAAAACTGTTTAAAAGATGGGGTTGGCTCTCCATCTGGAAAGCTAGGCTACTGGGTGCAGGCTTTTGATTCAACCCTGAGTCAGCTTCAAGGTCCTGTTGTGCAGTTGATTTGCAAAATGGGGAGCTTTTGAGCGGGAGGGGGGGGGGGTGGTATTTGGCCTACCCACAGGGGGTACTGGAGAAGACTCATGAGACCATTGACCTACTGGTAAAATCCACATGATGGGGTACTAGGACCCCTGGTGGTACCTGGTCTACCCACATGTTGTTCTCCCAGCATGTTGTTCTCCCAGCATGTTGTTCTCCCAGCATGTTATTCTCCCAGCATGTTGTTCTCCCAGCATGTTGTTCTCCCAGCATGTTATTCTCCCAGTATGTTATTCTCCCAGCATGTTATTCTCCCAGTATGTTATTCTCCCAGTATGTTATTCTCCCAGCATGTTGTTCTCCCAGCATGTTATTCTCCCAGCATGTTATTCTCCCAGCATGTTGTTCTCTCAGCATGTTATTCTCCCAGCATGTTATTCTCCCAGTATGTTATTCTCCCAGCATGTTATTCTCCCAGTATGTTATTCTCCCAGCATGTTATTCTCCCAGCATGTTATTCTCCCAGTATGTTATTCTCCCAGCATGTTATTCTCCCAGTATGTTATTCTCCCAGCATGTTATTCTCCCAGCATGTTATTCTCCCAGTATGTTATTCTCCCAGCATGTTGTTCTCCCAGCATTTGTTCTCCCAGCATGTTGTTCTCCCAGCATGTTGTTCTCCCAGCATGTTGTTCTCCCAGCATGTTATTCTCCCAGCATGTTATTCTCTCAGCATGTTGTTCTCCCAGCATGTTATTCTCCCAGCATGTTGTTTTCCCAGCATGTTATTCTCCCAGTATGTTATTCTCCCAGCATGTTGTTCTCCCAGCATGTTATTCTCCCAGCATGTTATTCTCCCAGCATGTTGTTCTCTCAGCATGTTATTCTCCCAGCATGTTATTCTCCCAGTATGTTATTCTCCCAGCATGTTATTCTCCCAGTATGTTATTCTCCCAGCATGTTTTCTCCCAGCATGTTATTCTCCCAGTATGTTATTCTCCCAGCATGTTATTCTCCCAGTATGTTATTCTCCCAGCATGTTATTCTCCCAGCATGTTATTCTCCCAGTATGTTATTCTCCCAGCATGTTGTTCTCCCAGCATTTGTTCTCCCAGCATGTTGTTCTCCCAGCATGTTGTTCTCCCAGCATGTTGTTCTCCCAGCATGTTATTCTCCCAGCATGTTATTCTCTCAGCATGTTGTTCTCCCAGCATGTTATTCTCCCAGCATGTTGTTCTCCCAGCATGTTGTTCTCCCAGCATGTTATTCTCCCAGCATGTTATTCTCCCAGCATGTTATTCTCCCAGTATGTTATTCTCCCAGCATGTTGTTCTCCCAGCATGTTATTCTCCCAGCATGTTGTTCTCCCAGCATGTTGTTCTCCCAGCATGTTGTTCTCCCAGCATGTTGTTCTCCCAGCATGTTGTTCTCCCAGTATGTTATTCTCCCAGCATGTTGTTCTCCCAGCATGTTATTCTCCCAGCATGTTGTTCTCCCAGCATGTTGTTCTCCCAGCATGTTGTTCTCCCAGCATGTTGTTCTCTCAGCATGTTGATTTCCCAGCATGTTATTCTCCCAGCATGTTATTCTCTCAGCATATTGTTCTCCCAGCATGTTATTCTCCCAGCATGTTATTCTCCCAGCATGTTGTTCTCCCAGCATGTTGTTCTCCCAGCATGTTATTCTCCCAGCATGTTATTCTCTCAGCATGTTGTTCTCCCAGCATGTTATTCTCCCAGCATGTTATTCTCCCAGCATGTTGTTCTCCCAGCATGTTGTTCTCCCAGCATGTTGTTCTCCCAGTATGTTGTTCTCCCAGCATGTTGTTCTCCCAGCATGTTATTCTCCCAGCATGTTGTTCTCCCAGCATGTTATTCTCCCAGCATATTGTTCTCCCAGCATGTTGTTCTCCCAGCATGTTATTCTCCCAGCATTTTGTTCTCCCAGCATGTTGTTCTCCCAGCATGTTATTCTCCCAGCATGTTGTTCTCCCAGTATGTTATTCTCATGTTAACGCAACATGGTGTTTTCCACCACCGTCAACAAAACATCAAATGATGGAATTTCTTATGGAAGGGTGATTCTCCAATTGAGTTCAGGCACTAGAGTTCCAGAATCTATGTCAAGGTGTGTTGAAGCTGTTCTGATTGGTGGAGGCCAAACGCCCTATTAAAACACTTCATGTTGGTGTCGTGGAGGCCCAACGCCCTATTAAAACACTTCATGTTGGTGTCGTGGAGGCCCAACGCCCTATTAAAACACTTCATGTTGGTGTCGTGGTGGAGGCCCAACGCCCTATTAAAACCCTTCATGTTGGTGTCGTGGTGGAGGCCCAACGCCCTATTAAAACCCTTCATGTTGGTGTCGTGGTGGAGGCCCAACGCCCTATTAAAACACTTCATGTTGGTGTCGTGGTGGAGGCCCAACGCCCTATTAAAACCCTTCATGTTGGTGTTTCCTTTATTCTGGCAGTTACCTGCGTGTTGAGTGTCAAAGAAATAGGTTTGCAACTTGAAATATAGATTTACTGTTGGCATTAAATAATATATTTTTCAATTGAGAAAACCGAAAAGATTTTCTTATAACCAGTTGAAGTATTTATTTTTGGGTTGATCCAAAGACCTTTTTTTATTTTTTTTACAGTGCATTCTCCAGCCTACAACGTCTAGGACTGTGTCCCAAATGGCACACTATTCCCTATATAGTTCATTACTTTTGACCAGGACCCATACAGAATAGGGTGAAATTTGGGAGACATACTTGGTTTCCAGGCCTGCTAGCTCTGGTCTAGTAGGTGTGTTGTTTTACCCTGGTGGGCTGTGGGTGTTCTGTTCACTATCAGAGTCATTCAGGTTCCATATCCAGCATGACATTGAGAGGAAGCAGGAGGGGCCGGCTACCGGAAGGGGTCTGGCACAGAGAAGCCTTCTGGAAATAATTGTTGTGGGTTCTGAGGGAAGGAGAGGAGACTCTGGGTCCTGAGGGAAGGAGAGGAGACTCTGGGTCCTGAGGGAAGGAGACTAGTCTGGGTCCTGAGGAAAGGAGAGGAGACTCTGGGTCCTGAGGGAAGGAGAAGAGCGACTAGTCTGGGTCCTGAAGGAAGGAGAGACTCGTCTGGGTCCTGAGGGAAGGAGAGGAGAGTAGTCTTGGTCCTGAGGGAAGGAGATGAGAGACTAGTCTGGGTCCTGAGGGAAGGAGATGAGAGACTAGTCTGGGTCCTGAAGGAAGGAGATGAGAGAGTAGTCTGGGTCCTGAGGGAAGGAGATGAGAGACTAGTCTGGGTCCTGAAGGAAGGAGATGAGAGAGTAGTCTGGGTCCTGAAGGAAGGAGATGAGAGAGTAGTCTGGGTCCTGAGGGAAGGAGATGAGAGACTAGTCTGGGTCCTGAAGGAAGGAGAGACTCGTCTGGGTCCTGAGGGAAGGAGAGGAGAGAGTAGTCTGGGTCCTGAAGGAAGGAGAGGAGAGAGTATTCTGGGTCCTGAGGGAAGGAGAGGAGAGAGTAGTCTGGGTCCTGAGGGAAGGAGAGGAGAGAGTAGTCTGGGTCCTGAGGGAAGGAGAGGAGAGAGTATTCTGGGTCCTGAGGGAAGGAGAGGAGAGAGTAGTCTGGGTCCTGAGGGAAGGAGAGGAGAGAGTAGTCTGGGTCCTGAGGGAAGGAGATGAGAGACTAGCATTTGTGTTTGTATTTATTATGGATCTACTCTTCCTGGGGTTCAGCAAATTAAGGCAGTTTTAAAAACATTACAATACATTCAAAAATGTCACAACACACTGTGTGCCCTCTGACCCCTACTCCACCACAACCACATATCTACTAGTCTGTGTCCTGAGGGAAGGAGAGTCTGGTCCTGCATTGTTGTGCTTTCCCCTCTATGGTCTTTCTGCAGATATATGGAAGAAAACAGGGAAAGATAACAGTATGATGTTGAAAAGGGTTGTACATTCTGGGAACTTTCCCAAAATACTCAGTTTTTCCACAAATCCTGGTTTTATGGATTCATGGAATTCAAAAGGGAATAAGCAGTAAATCTTGAATTTTTGAAAACGTATTTTGGAACCCTAGTGTCGAATGTAAAGAACGAGAGGGTCCAACCAATGTAAACATGAAAATATAAGTTATCTAATAACGGGTAGATTGTTTGCCAATTTTTCTTCTGAAATACCATCTCACATGGCATTCAATTCAGTTGTGACCTAGAGCTAAGGCATGGTAACACCTCTCTTTCATAGGTTGTGTTGTGTCTTTTTCTTGGAGAGTGGAGTGTTTTTCTTTGTTTTGGATAGTGGCTGAGTAGAGACAGTCTGACTGGGAAGAGGCTGACTAGAGACAGTCTGACTGGGAAGAGGCTGACTAGAGACAGTCTGACTGGGGAGGGGTTGAATAGAGACAGTCTGACTGGGAAGAGGCTGACTAGAGACAGTCTGACTGGGAAGAGGCTGACTAGAGACAGTCTGACTGGGGAGGGGTTGAATAGAGACAGTCTGACTGGGAAGAGGCTGACTAGAGACAGTCTGACACTGGGAAGAGGATGACTAGAGACAGTCTGACACTGGGAAGAGGTTGACTAGAGACAGTCTGACTGGGGAGGGGTTGAATAGAGACAGTCTGACTGGGGAGAGGTTGACTAGAGACAGTCTGACTGGGGAGAGGTTGACTAGAGACAGTCTGACACTGGGAAGAGGTTGAATAGAGACAGTCTGACTGGGAAGAGGTTGACTAGAGACAGTCTGACTGGGGAGGGGTTGAATAGAGACAGTCTGACTGGGGAGAGGTTGACTAGAGACAGTCTGACTGGGGAGAGGTTGACTAGAGACAGTCTGACACTGGGAAGAGGTTGACTAGAGACAGTCTGACTGGGGAGAGGTTGAATAGAGACAGTCTGACTGGGAAGAGGTTGACTAGAGACAGTCTGACACTGGGGAGAGGTTGAATAGAGACAGTCTGACACTGGGAAGAGGTTGAATAGAGACAGTCTGACTGGGAAGAGGTTGACTAGAGACAGTATGACACTGGGAAGAGGATGACTAGAGACAGTCTGACACTGGGAAGAGGATGACTAGAGACAGTCTGACACTGGGAAGAGGTTGAATAGAGACAGTCTGACTGGGGAGAGGTTGAATATAGACAGTCTGACACTGGGAAGAGGTTGGATAGAGACAGTCTGACTGGGGAGAGGTTGACTAGAGACAGTCTGACTGGGGAGAGATTGACTAGAGACAGTCTGACTGGGGAGAGGTTGACTAGAGACAGTCTGACACTGGGAAGAGGTTGACTAGAGACAGTCTGACACTGGGGAGAGGTTGAATAGAGACAGTCTGACTGGGAAGAGGTTGACTAGAGACAGTCTGACACTGGGAAGAGGTTGACTAGAGACAGTCTGACACTGGGGAGAGGTTGAATAGAGAATGTCTGACACTGGGAAGAGGTTGAATAGAGACAGTCTGACACTGGAAAGAGGCTGACTAGAGACAGTCTGACACTGGGAAGAGGCTGACTAGAGACAGTCTGACTGGGGAGAGGTTGAATAGAGACAGTCTGACTGGGGAGAGGTTGAATAGAGACAGTCTGACACTGGGGAGAGGTTGACTAGAGACAGTCTGACTGGGAAGAGGTTGAATAGAGACAGCCTGACACTGGGGAGAGGTTGAATAGAGACAGTCTTACTGGGGAGAGGTTGAATAGAGACAGTCTGACACTGGGAAGAGGTTGAATAGAGACAGTCTGACACTGGGAAGATGTTGAATAGAGACAGTCTGACACTGGGAAGAGGTTGGATAGAGACAGTCTGACTGGGAAGAGGTTGGATAGAGACAATCTGACTGGGGAGAGGTTGACTAGAGACAGTCTGACTGGGGAGAGGTTGAATTAGAGACAGTCTGACACTGGGAAGAGGTTGAATAGAGACAGTCTGACTGGGAAGAGGTTGAATAGAGACAGTCTGACTGGGAAGAGGTTGAATAGAGACAGTCTGACACTGGGGAGAGGTTGAATAGAGACAGTCTGACACTGGGAAGAGGTTGAATAGAGACAGTCTGACTGGGAAGAGGTTGACTAGAGACAGTATGACACTGGGAAGAGGATGACTAGAGACAGTCTGACACTGGGAAGAGGATGACTAGAGACAGTCTGACACTGGGAAGAGGTTGAATAGAGACAGTCTGACTGGGGAGAGGTTGAATATAGACAGTCTGACTGGGAAGAGGTTGGATAGAGACAGTCTGACTGGGGAGAGGTTGACTAGAGACAGTCTGACTGGGGAGAGATTGACTAGAGACAGTCTGACTGGGGAGAGGTTGACTAGAGACAGTCTGACACTGGGAAGAGGTTGACTAGAGACAGTCTGACACTGGGGAGAGGTTGAATAGAGACAGTCTGACTGGGAAGAGGTTGACTAGAGACAGTCTGACACTGGGAAGAGGTTGACTAGAGACAGTCTGACACTGGGGAGAGGTTGAATAGAGAATGTCTGACACTGGGAAGAGGTTGAATAGAGACAGTCTGACACTGGAAAGAGGCTGACTAGAGACAGTCTGACACTGGGAAGAGGCTGACTAGAGACAGTCTGACTGGGGAGAGGTTGAATAGAGACAGTCTGACTGGGGAGAGGTTGAATAGAGACAGTCTGACACTGGGGAGAGGTTGACTAGAGACAGTCTGACTGGGAAGAGGTTGAATAGAGACAGCCTGACACTGGGGAGAGGTTGAATAGAGACAGTCTTACTGGGGAGAGGTTGAATAGAGACAGTCTGACACTGGGAAGAGGTTGAATAGAGACAGTCTGACACTGGGAAGATGTTGAATAGAGACAGTCTGACACTGGGAAGAGGTTGGATAGAGACAGTCTGACTGGGAAGAGGTTGGATAGAGACAATCTGACTGGGGAGAGGTTGACTAGAGACAGTCTGACTGGGGAGAGGTTGAATTAGAGACAGTCTGACACTGGGAAGAGGTTGAATAGAGACAGTCTGACTGGGAAGAGGTTGAATAGAGACAGTCTGACTGGGAAGAGGTTGAATAGAGACAGTCTGACACTGGGAAGAGGTTGAATACAGACAGTCTTGTTGGGGAGAGGTTGACTAGAGAGAGTCCCTGATGTCAACAAGGTCCACTCTCCCGTAATTATGAGGATGTTCAATACACATCTAACTGAATAGCATTTAAATGTGTATCCCAAATGGGCATCTTTTCCCTATGGGTTCTGGTCTAAAGTAGTGCACTATATATATAAGGAATAGGGTTCCATTGGGCTCCGGTCTAAAGTAGTACACTATATATAGGGAATAGGGTACCGCAGGGCTCTGGTCTAAAGTAGTGCACTATATAGGGAATAGGGTGCCGCAGGGCTCTGGTCTAAAGTAGTGCACTATATAGGGAATAGGGTGGCATAGGGCACACACACTCAGTGTTGAATAAATCAGAGCATCAGTTGAATTAATCCAATGTTGAAAATAACCTCTTGTTCTGAAAAGCAGAATTATATTGATGTAAATATTTGCTATGATGAATCAGCCTGTATAGGATGCAGTGCTCCACATGACCTTTACGGATGAAGGTTATCTATTGTTCACCGTGGGTATGACCAGGAAGTTAGGCAGATGGGTTTGGACTTAAAAAAATATTCTGGCAACCACCTGTTTATTGTGCATTATCATTTATGACTAAAAATGTCCTCGTAAATGTGATATATTACACATTTGTGTCACCCTCTCCATTCGTTTCTCTCATTGACTTGCAAATTATACAACGTGGGGAAGGGGGAAAAAATCCTGTTATTAAAATTGAGTTAATGTATTCCATGTTCCTGAATTCTATTTGAGAAACGTTATTAATTTCATATATCAAGTTTGGAGGGACCATCTGTTCGCTCCGCATCGCTGCACCAGCCTCCATCTGCCCAGGCTGTGTTTCCCGGCGCCCGCTGCGCCCGCTGTGCCCGCCGCCGCTCCCGTGACGCTCCACCGCCACCGCCACCCGCCAACAGGAAGTTTTTGCCCCGACTTTTGATTTGTCACTCTTGGCCATTTGGCTCACCGCGGAGCCGCCGACGGCAAGAAGAAGCAGACTCTCTCTCTCACCTACCGGGGGACGAGGTGAGATAATTGATTTCAGAAAGCAGGCAAGCAGAGACAGTCCCCAGCCACGGCAGATAAGAATTAAAAATCTAAATGATGTCAGCACTATGCATATGAATCACATCAGCCTAATGAATAAATGTGTTAAAGAAGGAGATGTTTAATTACTGTAACTCAACAGACTCCTGCTGTACTCAGAGGTGAACGCTCAAACGTTTATGTGAAGATGTGCCGATATAAATGCCTTCTTTGGAATTTACAGATGGACGTAAAACTGGGTATAAAGTCGAAAAATACAGTCCGATTCCCATTATCACTAACTCCCCTCCCCCCCATCTCTCTATCTCCCATTACAATGCATTGGACACCCGGCCTAGACTCACTGCAATTTGAATACCGCCCCAACAGATCCACAGATGACACAATCTCAATCGCACTCCACACTGCCCTTTCCCACCTGGACAAAAGGAACACCTATGTGAGAATGCTGTTAATTTACTACAGCTCAACGTTCAACACCATACTGCCCTCCAAGCTCATCACCAAGCTAGGGACCCTGGGTCTGAACCAATCCCTGTACAACTGGATCCTGGACTTCCTGACAAGCCGCCCCCAGGTGGTGAAGGTAGGCTAGAACACCTTCGCCACGCTGACATTTAACATGGCGGCCCCTCAGGGGTTCGTGCTTAGTTCCCTCCTGTACTCCCTGTTCACACACGACTGCGTGGCCACGCATGACTCCAACACCATCATCAAGTTTGCTGACAACACGACGGTGGTAGGCCTGATCACCGACAACGATGAGACAGCCTATAGGGAGGAGGTCAGAGACCTGGCAGTGTGGTGTCAAGACAACAACCTCTCCCTCAATGTCATTAAGACCAAGGAACTAATCATGGACTATAGCAGAAAGAGGGGAGAGAACAAGTCATCCACATCGACGAGGCTGTTGTGGAGCGGGTCGAGAGCTTCCACATCATTTGGGACCTAATATAATCCACCCACACCCGCACAGTCATGAAGAGGGCCCGGCAGCGCCTCTTTCCCCTCAGGAGGCTGAAAAGATGTGGCATGAGCCCTATGATCCTCAAGAAGTTCTACAACTGCACCATCGAGAGTATCTTGACTAACTGCATCACCACTTGGTATGGCAAATGCACCGCCCTTAACTGCAAAACGCTACAGAGGATGGTGCCAAGTACATCACTGGGGCCAAGCTCCCTGCGATGCAGGACCTCTATATCAGGCGGTGTCAGAGGAAGGCCGTAGAATTTCCATATATATATATATATATATATATATATATACACACTCACTAGACTATACTGTGGCTGGCAGTTGATTGTGCTAAATTAGCCTTCCACCCTTTGTTTAGTTAAGGATCAACACTATAAGGCTGGTGATGTCACAATGCTTTTAAATGTAAACAACTTCTGGAGACAGTCATTGAAATAGAATGTTACTGAGCCATAGGAACACATGGAGATCCATGTCAGCATCAGGAGGCCTATCATTTAATGGTATTTAGAAACTATTTTGAGGTGAACCAAAGCTTATCAAGAGCTGAGAAATAACCTCCATTACTGGACCACGGCTGTTAAATAGACTTGAAACAAACTAGCTACAAATGTAACGACATTTTCACTTACTCACACATCCACTCATAAATCATAAACTGGTCTCTCCTTCTTGCCAATGGCATGTACAGTCCTAAACAGGATCTTCATCTTCGTGCTGGTCTGCTCTGACGTTGCCGTTAGCGCCACCACAAAGAGTGTAAAGAGGAGAGGCTTCCGATTGAGTCCGGGACACAGAGACACGCAGGCAATGTGACACTTGCTGTGTTCATGGTCACGAATGTTCTCGAGCTTCACCGTTTTATTTCCGATGACAAATGAGTTGTTTCTGTTTTTTATCTGTAGCATATTGGCGACACACATAACAACTCTTCACCACAGCCTCAGACTCATACTGTAGCCAGTCTCTTGAAACTCCTTAATCTCCAAGCCTACATTTCTCACAAAACGTTCTTTTTTTTAACGTGATTCGTCCACCTTTTCGTCGGTGGGGTTTTCGTTTCAAAGGTTGGCTTACTCCGGGTAAATGTCGCCACATAACAGCTATTTAATGAACGGTAGCTAGCAGCAGCACCGTGGCAAGTGAGCGATGTCGAGTAGCCGATGTCCCGTACGGTAAACAGTGCCGCGAAGCTAGAAGCACGAGAGACGGTCTGTGGTAGGCTGGCAAAGAAGAGTAATTTCCTCGAGCCTTCATGCCAGATTTTATTACATTACTATTTAGGTACAAACATTTATCCGCAAGTGTGGCGGATAGCCTTCTGAGGTTTACTCACCAAACGGAAAATCTACCCGCATTTTAATTTCGGACCTCTGCACATTGATCTGGTACTTCCTGTATGTAGCTCCACACTGATCTGGTACTTCCTGTATATAGCTCCACATTGATCTGGTACTTCCTGTATGTAGCTCCACGTTGATCTGGTACTTCATGTATATAGCTCCACATTGATCTGGTACTCCATGTATATAGCTCCACATTGATCTGGTACTCCCTGTATATAGCTCCACATTGATCTGGTACTTCATGTATATAGCTCCACATTGATCTGGTACTCCCTGTATATAGCTCCACATTGATCTGGTACTTCTTGTATATAGCTCCACATTGATCTGGTACTTCATGTATATAGCTCCACATTGATCTGGCACTCCCTGTATATAGCTCCACATTGATCTGGTACTTCATGTATATAGCTCCACATTGATCTGGTACTTCATGTATATAGCTCCACATTGATCTGGTTCTCCCTGTATATAGCTCCACATTGATCTGGTACTTCCTGTATATAGCTCCACATTGATCTGGTACTTCCTGTATATAGCTCCACATTGATCTGGTACTCCCTGTATGTAGCTCCACATTGATCTGGTACTCCCTGTATGTAGCTCCACATTGATCTGGTACCGGTACTCCCTGTATATAGCTCCACCTTGATCTGGTACTCCCTGTATGTAGCTCCACATTGATCTGGTACTCCCTGTATGTAGCTCCACATTGATCTTGTACCGGTTCTCCCTGTATATAGCTCCACCTTGATCTGGTACTCCCTGTATGTAGCTCCACATTGATCTGGTACTCCCTGTCTATAGCTCCACATTGATCTGGTACTCCCTGTGTATAGCTCCACATTAATCTGGTACTCCCTGTATATAGCTCCACATTGATCTGGTACACCCTGTATATAGCTCCACATTGATCTGGTACTCCCTGTATAAAGCTCCGCATTGATCTGGTACTCCCTTTATATAGCTCCACATTGATCTGGTACTCCCTGTATATAGCTCCGCATTAATCTGGTACTCCCTGTATATAGCTCCACATTGATCTGTTACTCCCTGTATATAGCTCCACATTGATCTGGTACTCCCTGTATATAGCTCCACATTGATCTGTTACTGGTACTCCCTGTATATAGCTCCACATTGATCTGGTACTGGTACTTCCTGTATATAGCTCCACATTGATCTGGTACTGGTACTCCCTGTATATAGCTCCACATTGATCTGATACCGGTACTCCCTGTATATAGCTCCACATTGATCTGGTACCGGTACTTCCTGTATATAGCTCCACATTGATCTGGTACTGGTACTTCCTGTCTATAGCTCCACATTGATCTGGTACTTCCTGTATATAGCTCCACATTGATCTGGTACCGGTTCTCCCTGTATATAGCTCCACATTGATCTGGTACTTCCTGTATATAGCTCCACATTGATCTGGTACTCCCTGTATATAGCTCCACATTGATCTGGTACTCCCTGTATATAGCTCCACATTGATCTGGTACCGGTACTCCCTGTATATAGCTCCACATTGATCTGGTACTCCCTGTATAAAGCTTCACATTGATCTGGTACTAGTACTCCCTGTATATAGCTCCACATTGATCTGGTACTCCATGTATATAGCTCCACATTGATCTGGTGCTGGTACTCCCTGTATATAGCTCCACATTGATCTGGTACTGGTACTTCCTGTATATAGCTCCACAATGATCTGGTACTGGTACTTCCTGTATATAGCTCCACATTGATCTGGTATTGGTACTCCCTGTATATAGCTCCACATTGATCTGGTACTGGTACTCCCTGTATATAGCTGCACATTGATCTGATACCTGTACTCCCTGTATATAGCTCCACATTGATCTGGTACCGGTACTTCCTGTATATAGCTCCACATTGATCTGGTAGTTCCTGTATATAGCTCCACATTGCCTCATCAGATGGTCAGTATTTTGGTTGCCTCATCAGATGGTCAGTATTTTGGCTGCCTCATCAGATGGTCAGTATTTTGGCTGCCAGTAGACCAGTATTTTGGCTGCCTCATCAGATAGTATTTTGGTTGCCTCATCGGATGGTCAGCATTTTGGCTGCCTCATCAGATGGTCAGTATTTTGGCCTGCTCATCAGATGGTCAGTATTTTAGCTGCCTCATCAGATGGTCAGCATTTTGGCTGCCTCATCTGATGGTCAGTATTTTGGTTGCCTCATCTGATGGTCATTATTTGGCTGCCTCATCAGATAGTATTTTGGTTGCCTCATCAGATGGTCAGTATTTTGGCTGCCTCATCAGATGGTCAGTATTTTGGCCTGCTCATCAGATGGTCAGTATTTTAGCTGCCTCATCAGATGGTCAGTATTTTAGCTGCCTCATCTGATAGTATTTTGGCCTGCTCATCTGATGGTCAGTATTTTAGCTGCCTCATCAGATGGTCATCATTTTGGCTGCCTCATCAGATAGTATTTTGGTTGCCTCATCAGATGGTCAGTATTTTAGCTGCCTCATCTGATAGTATTTTGGCCTGCTCATCTGATGGTCAGTATTTTAGCTGCCTCATCAGATGGTCAGCATTTTGGCTGCCTCATCTGATGGTCAGTATTGTGGTTGCCTCATCAGATGGTCAGTATTTTAGCTGCCTCATCAGATAGTATTTTGGTTGCCTCATCAGATGGTCAGTATTTTGGCTGCCTCATCAGATATTATTATGGCTAGCTCATCAGATGGTCATTATTTGGCTGCCTCATCAGATAGTATTTTGGTTGCCTCATCAGATGGTCAGTATTTTGGCTGCCTCATCAGATCGTATTTTGGTTGCCTCATCAGATGGTCAGTATTTTTGCTGCCTCATCAGATAGTATTTTGGTTGCCTCATCAGATGGTCAGTATTTTGGCTGCCTCATCAGATGGTCAGTATTTTGGCTGCCTCATCAGATATTATTATGGCTGCCTCATCAGATGGTCAGTACTGTGGCTGCCTCATCAGATGGTCAGTATTTTGGCTGCCTCATCAGATTATCAGTATTTTGGCTGCCTCATCAGATAGTATTTTGGCTGCCTCATCAGATGGTCAGTATTTTGGCTGCCTCATCAGATGGTCAGTACTTTGGCTGCCTCATCAGATGGTCAGTATTTTAGCTGCCTCATCAGACAGTATTTTGGCTGCCTCATCAGATAGTATTTTGGCTGGCTCATCAGATAGTATTTTGGCTGCCTCATCAGATGGTCAATATTTTGGCTGCCTCATCAGATGGTCAGTATTTTAGCTGCCTCATCAGATGGTCAGTATTTTGGCTGCCTCATCAGATTATCAGTATTTTGGCTGCCTCATCAGATAGTATTTTGGTTGCATCATCAGATAGTATTTTGGCTGCCTCATCAGATTATTAGTATTTTGGCTGCCTCATCAGATGGTCAGTATTTTGGCTGCCTCATCAGATTGTCAGTATTTTGGCTGCCTCATCAGATGGTCAGTATTTTGGCTGCCTCATCAGATGGTCAGTATTTTGGCTGCCTCATCAGATGGTCAGTACTTTGGCTGCCTCATCAGATGGTCAGTATTTTAGCTGCCTCATCAGACAGTATTTTGGCTGCCTCATCAGATAGTATTTTGGCTGGCTCATCAGATAGTATTTTGGCTGCCTCATCAGATGGTCAATATTTTGGCTGCCTCATCAGATGGTCAGTATTTTAGCTGCCTCATCAGATGGTCAGTATTTTGGCTGCCTCATCAGATTATCAGTATTTTGGCTGCCTCATCAGATAGTATTTTGGTTGCATCATCAGATAGTATTTTGGCTGCCTCATCAGATTATTAGTATTTTGGCTGCCTCATCAGATAGTATTTTGGTTGCCTCATCAGATGGTCAGTATTTTAGCTACCTCAACAGATGGTCAGTATTTTGGCTGCCTCATCAGATTATCAGCATTTTGGCTGCCTCATCAGATAGTATTTTGGTTGCCTCATCAGATGGTCAGTATTTTGGCTGCCTCATCAGATAGTATTTTGGTTGCCTCATCAGATAGTATTTTGGCTGCCTCATCAGATAGTATTTTGGTTGCCTCATCAGATAGTATTTTGGTTGCCTCACCGGATGGTCAGTATTTTGGCTGCCTCATCAGATAGTATTTTGGTTGCCTCACCAGATGGTCAGTATTTTGGCTGCCTCATCAGATAGTATTTTGGCTGCCTCATCAGATGGTCAGTATTTTAGGTACCTCAACAGATGGTCAGTATTTTGGCTGCCTCATCAGATTATCAGCATTTTGGCTGCCTCATCAGATAGTATTTTGGTTGCCTCATCAGATAGTATTTTGGTTGCCTCACCGGATGGTCAGTATTTTGGCTGCCTCATCAGATAGTATTTTGGTTGCCTCATCAGATGGTCAGTATTTTAGCTACCTCAACAGATGGTCAGTATTTTGGCTGCCTCGTCAGATTATCAGCATTTTGGCTGCCTCATCAGATAGTATTTTGGTTGCCTCATCAGATGGTCAGTATTTTGGCTGCCTCGTCAGATAGTATTTTGGTTGCCTCATCAGATGGTCAGTATTTTGGCTGCCTCATCAGATGGTCAGTATTTTGGCTGCCTCATCAGATGGTCAGTACTTTGGCTGCCTCATCAGATGGTCAGTATTTTAGCTGCCTCATCAGATAGTATTTTGGCTGCCTCATCAGATAGTATTTTGGCTGGCTCATCAGATAGTATTTTGGCTGCCTCATCAGATGGTCAATATTTTGGCTGCCTCATCAGATGGTCAGTATTTTAGCTGCCTCATCAGATGGTCAGTATTTTGGCTGCCTCATCAGATTATCAGTATTTTGGCTGCCTCATCAGATAGTATTTTGGTTGCATCATCAGATAGTATTTTGGCTGCCTCATCAGATTATTAGTATTTTGGCTGCCTCATCAGATAGTATTTTGGTTGCCTCATCAGATGGTCAGTATTTTAGCTAACTCAACAGATGGTCAGTATTTTGGCTGCCTCATCAGATAATCAGCATTTTGGCTGCCTCATCAGATAGTATTTTGGTCGCCTCATCAGATGGTCAGTATTTTGGCTGCCTCATCAGATAGTATTTCGGCTGCCTCATCAGATAGTATTTTGGCTGCCTCATCAGATAGTATTTTGGTTGCCTCAACGGATGGTCAGTATTTTGGCTGCCTCATCAGATAGTATTTTGGTTGCCTCACCAGATGGTCAGTATTTTGGCTGCCTCATCAGATAGTATTTTGGCTGCCTCATCAGATGGTCAGTATTTTGTCTGCCTCATCAGATGGTCAGTATTTTGGCTGCCTCATCAGATGGTCAGTATTTTGGCTGCCTCATCAGATGGTCAGTATTTTGGCTGCCTCATCTGATGATCAGTATTTTGGTTGCCTCATCAGATGGTCAGTATTTTGGCTGCCTCATCAGATAGTATTTTGGTTAACTCATCAGATGGTCAGTATTTTGGCTGCCTCATCAGATAGTATTTTGGTTGCCTCATCAGATGGTCAGTATTTTGGGTGCCTCATCAGATGGTCAGTATTTTAGCTGCCTCGTCAGATAGTATTTTGGTTGCCTCATCAGATAGCATTTTGGTTGCCTCACCGGATGGTCAGTATTTTGGCTGCCTCATCAGATAGTATTTTGGTTGCCTCACCAGATGGTCAGTATTTTGGCTGCCTCATCAGATAGTATTTTGGTTGCCTCATCAGATGGTCAGTATTTTAGCTACCTCAACAGATGGTCAGTATTTTGGCTGCCTCATCAGATTATCAGCATTTTGGCTGCCTCATCAGATAGTATTTTGGTTGCCTCATCAGATGGTCAGTATTTTGGCTGCCTCGTCAGATAGTATTTTGGTTGCCTCATCAGATGGTCAGTATTTTGGCTGCCTCATCAGATGGTCAGTACTTTGGCTGCCTCATCAGATGGTCAGTATTTTAGCTGCCTCATCAGATAGTATTTTGGCTGCCTCATCAGATAGTATTTTGGCTGGCTCATCAGATAGTATTTTGGCTGCCTCATCAGATGGTCAATATTTTGGCTGCCTCATCAGATGGTCAGTATTTTAGCTGCCTCATCAGATGGTCAGTATTTTGGCTGCCTCATCAGATTATCAGTATTTTGGCTGCCTCATCAGATAGTATTTTGGTTGCATCATCAGATAGTATTTTGGCAGCCTCATCAGATTATTAGTATTTTGGCTGCCTCATCAGATAGTATTTTGGTTGCCTCATCAGATGGTCAGTATTTTAGCTACCTCAACAGATGGTCAGTATTTTGGCTGCCTCATCAGATTATCAGCATTTTGGCTGCCTCATCAGATAGTATTTTGGTTGCCTCATCAGATGGTCAGTATTTTGGCTGCCTCATCAGATAGTATTTTGGCTGCCTCATCAGATAGTATTTTGGCTGCCTCATCAGATAGTATTTTGGTTGCCTCACCGGATGGTCAGTATTTTGGCTGCCTCATCAGATAGTATTTTGGTTGCCTCACCAGATGGTCAGTATTTTGGCTGCCTCATCAGATAGTATTTTGGCTGCCTCATCAGATGGTCAGTATTTTGGCTGCCTCATCAGATGGTCAGTATTTTGGCTGCCTCATCAGATGGTCAGTATTTTAGCTGCCTCATCAGATGGTCAGTATTTTGGCTGCCTCATCTGATGATCAGTATTTTGGTTGCCTCATCAGATGGTCAGTATTTTGGCTGCCTCCTCAGATAGTATTTTGGTTAACTCATCAGATGGTCAGTATTTTGGCTGCCTCATCAGATAGTATTTTGGTTGCCTCATCAGATGGTCAGTATTTTGGCTGCCTCATCAGATGGTCAGTATTTTAGCTGCCTCATCAGATAGTATTTTGGTTGCCTCATCAGATAGTATTTTGGTTGCCTCACCGGATGGTCAGTATTTTGGCTGCCTCATCAGATAGTATTTTGGTTGCCTCACCAGATGGTCAGTATTTTGGCTGCCTCATCAGATAGTATTTTGGTTGCCTCATCAGATGGTCAGTATTTTAGCTACCTCAACAGATGGTCAGTATTTTGGCTGCCTCATCAGATTATCAGCATTTTGGCTGCCTCATCAGATAGTATTTTGGTTGCCTCATCAGATGGTCAGTATTTTGGCTGCCTCATCAGATGGTCAGTATTTTGGCTGCCTCATCAGATAGTATTTTGGTTGCCTCACCGGATGGTCAGTATTTTGGCTGCCTCATCAGATAGTATTTTGGTTGCCTCACCAGATGGTCAGTATTTTGGCTGCCTCATCAGATAGTATTTTGGTTGCCTCATCAGATGGTCAGTATTTTAGCTACCTCAACAGATGGCCAGTATTTTGGCTGCCTCATCAGATTATCAGCATTTTGGCTGCCTCATCAGATAGTATTTTGGTTGCCTCATCAGATGGTCAGTATTTTGGCTGCCTCGTCAGATAGTATTTTGGTTGCCTCATCAGATGGTCAGTATTTTGGCTGCCTCATCAGATGGTCAGTTTTTTGGCTGCCTCATCAGATGGTCAGTACTTTGGCTGCCTCATCAGATGGTCAGTATTTCAGCTGCCTCATCAGATAGTATTTTGGCTGCCTCATCAGATAGTATTTTGGCTGGCTCATCAGATAGTATTTTGGCTGCCTCATCAGATGTTCAATATTTTGGCTGCCTCATCAGATGGTCAGTATTTTAGCTGCCTCATCAGATGGTCAGTATGTTGGCTGCCTCATCAAATTATCAGTATTTTGGCTGCCTCATCAGATAGTATTTTGGTTGCATCATCAGATAGTATTTTGGCTGCCTCATCAGATTATTAGTATTTTGGCTGCCTCATCAGATAGTATTTTGGTTGCCTCATCAGATGGTCAGTATTTTAGCTAGCTCAACAGATGGTCAGTATTTTGGCTGCCTCATCAGATTATCAGCATTTTGGCTGCCTCATCAGATAGTATTTTGGTCGCCTCATCAGATGGTCAGTATTTTGGCTGCCTCATCAGATAGTATTTTGGCTGCCTCATCAGATAGTATTTTGGTTGCCTCACCAGATGGTCAGTAGTTTGGCTGCCTCATCAGATAGTATTTTGGCTGCCTCATCAGATGGTCAGTATTTTGGCTGCCTCATCAGATGGTCAGTATTTTGGCTGCCTCATCAGATGGTCAGTATTTTGGCTGCCTCATCAGATGGTCAGTATTTTAGCTGCCTCATCAGATGGTCAGTATTTTGGCTGCCTCATCTGATGATCAGTATTTGGCTGCCTCATCAGATGGTCAGTATTTTAGCTGCCTCATCAGATGGTCAGTATTTTGGCTGCCTCATCTGATGATCAGTATTTGGTTGCCTCATCAGATGGTCAGTATTTTGGCTGCCTCATCAGATAGTATTTTGGTTGCCTCATCAGATAGTATTTTGGTTGCCTCACCGGATGGTCAGTATTTTGGCTGCCTCATCAGATAGTATTTTGGTTGCCTCACCAGATGGTCAGTATTTTGGCTGCCTCATCAGATAGTATTTTGGTTGCCTCATCAGATGGTCAGTATTTTAGCTACCTCAACAGATGGTCAGTATTTTGGCCGCCTCATCAGATTATCAGCATTTTGGCTGCCTCATCAGATAGTATTTTGGTTGCCTCATCAGATGGTCAGTATTTTGGCTGCCTCATCAGATGGTCAGTATTTTGGCTGCCTCATCAGATAGTATTTTGGTTGCCTCACCGGATGGTCAGTATTTTGGCTGCCTCATCAGATAGTATTTTGGTTGCCTCACCAGATGGTCAGTATTTTGGCTGCCTCATCAGATAGTATTTTGGTTGCCTCATCAGATGGTCAGTATTTTAGCTACCTCAACAGATGGTCAGTATTTTGGCTGCCTCATCAGATTATCAGCATTTTGGCTGCCTCATCAGATAGTATTTTGGTTGCCTCATCAGGTGGTCAGTATTTTGGCTGCCTCGTCAGATAGTATTTTGGTTGCCTTATCAGATGGTCAGTATTTTGGCTGCCTCATCAGATGGTCAGTATTTTGGCTGCCTCATCAGATGGTCAGTACTTTGGCTGCCTCATCAGATGGTCAGTATTTCAGCTGCCTCATCAGATAGTATTTTGGCTGCCTCATCAGATAGTATTTTGGCTGGCTCATCAGATAGTATTTTGGCTGCCTCATCAGATGGTCAATATTTTGGCTGCCTCATCAGATGGTCAGTATTTTAGCTGCCTCATCAGATGGTCAGTATTTTGGCTGCCTCATCAGATTATCAGTATTTTGGCTGCCTCATCAGATAGTATTTTGGTTGCATCATCAGATAGTATTTTGGCTGCCTCATCAGATTATTAGTATTTTGGCTGCCTCATCAGATAGTATTTTGGTTGCCTCATCAGATGGTCAGTATTTTAGCTAGCTCAACAGATGGTCAGTATTTTGGCTGCCTCATCAGATTATCAGCATTTTGGCTGCCTCATCAGATAGTATTTTGGTTGCCTCATCAGATGGTCAGTATTTTGGCTGCCTCGTCAGATAGTATTTTGGTTGCCTCATCAGATTATCAGCATTTTGGCTGCCTCATCAGATAGTATTTTGGTCGCCTCATCAGATGGTCAGTATTTTGGCTGCCTCATCAGATAGTATTTTGGCTGCCTCATCAGATAGTATTTTGGTTGCCTCACCAGATGGTCAGTAGTTTGGCTGCCTCATCAGATAGTATTTTGGCTGCCTCATCAGATGGTCAGTATTTTGGCTGCCTCATCAGATGGTCAGTATTTTGGCTGCCTCATCAGATGGTCAGTATTTTGGCTGCCTCATCAGATGGTCAGTATTTTAGCTGCCTCATCAGATGGTCAGTATTTTGGCTGCCTCATCTGATGATCAGTATTTGGTTGCCTCATTAGATGCTCAGTATTTTGGCTGCCTCATCAGATAGTATTTTGGTTAACTCATCAGATGGTCAGTATTTTGGCTGCCTCTTCAGATAGTATTTTGGTTGCCTCATCAGATGGTCAGTATTTTGGCTGCCTCATCAGATGGTCAGTATTTTAGCTGCCTCATCAGATAGTATTTTTTGTTGCCTCATCAGATAGTATTTTGGTTGCCTCATCAGATAGTATTTTGGTTGCCTCATCAGATGGTCAGTATTTTAGCTACCTCAACAGATGGTCAGTATTTTGGCTGCCTCATCAGATTATCAGCATTTTGGCTGCCTCATCAGATAGTATTTTGGTTGCCTCATCAGATGGTCAGTATTTTGGCTGCCTCGTCAGATAGTATTTTGGTTGCCTCATCAGATGGTCAGTATTTTGGCTGCCTCATCAGATGGTCAGTATTTTTGCTGCCTCATCAGATGGTCAGTACTTTGGCTGCCTCATCAGATGGTCAGTATTTTAGCTGCCTCATCAGATAGTATTTTGGCTGCCTCATCAGATAGTATTTTGGCTGCCTCATCAGATGGTCAATATTTTGGCTGCCTCATCAGATGGTCAGTATTTTAGCTGCCTCATCAGATGGTCAGTATTTTGGCTGCCTCATCAGATTATCAGTATTTTGGCTGCCTCATCAGATAGTATTTTGGTTGCATCATCAGATAGTATTTTGGCTGCCTCATCAGATTATTAGTATTGCGGCTGCCTCATCAGATAGTATTTTGGTTGCCTCATCAGATGGTCAGTATTTTAGCTACCTCAACAGATGGCCAGTATTTTGGCTGCCTCATCAGATTATCAGCATTTTGGCTGCCTCATCAGATAGTATTTTGGTTGCCTCATCAGATGGTCAGTATTTTGGCTGCCTCGTCAGATAGTATTTTGGTTGCCTCATCAGATGGTCAGTATTTTGGCTGCCTCATCAGATGGTCAGTATTTTGGCTGCCTCATCAGATGGTCAGTACTTTGGCTGCCTCATCAGATGGTCAGTATTTTAGCTGCCTCATCAGATAGTATTTTGGCTGCCTCATCAGATAGTATTTTGGCTGCCTCATCAGATGGTCAATATTTTGGCTGCCTCATCAGATGGTCAGTATTTTAGCTGCCTCATCAGATGGTCAGTATTTTGGCTGCCTCATCAGATTATCAGTATTTTGGCTGCCTCATCAGATAGTATTTTGGTTGCATCATCAGATAGTATTTTGGCTGCCTCATCAGATTATTAGTATTTTGGCTGCCTCATCAGATAGTATTTTGGCTGCCTCATCAGATGGTCAGTATTTTAGCTACCTCAACAGATGGTCAGTATTTTGGCTGCCTCATCAGGTTATCAGCATTTTGGCTGCCTCATCAGATAGTATTTTGGTCGCCTCATCAGATGGTCAGTATTTTGGCTGCCTCATCAGATAGTATTTTGGCTGCCTCATCAGATAGTATTTTGGCTGCCTCATCAGATGGTCAGTATTTTAGCTACCTCAACAGATGGTCAGTATTTTGGCTGCCTCATCAGATTATCAGCATTTTGGCTGCCTCATCAGATAGTATTTTGGTCGCCTCATCAGATGGTCAGTATTTTGGCTGCCTCATCAGATAGTATTTTGGCTGCCTCATCAGATAGTATTTTGGCTGCCTCATCAGATGGTCAGTATTTTAGCTACCTCAACAGATGGTCAGTATTTTGGCTGCCTCATCAGATTATCAGCATTTTGGCTGCCTCATCAGATAGTATTTTGGTCGCCTCATCAGATAGTCAGTATTTTGGCTGCCTCATCAGATAGTATTTTGGCTGCCTCATCAGATAGTATTTTGGCTGCCTCATCAGATAGTATTTTGGTTGCCTCACCGGATGGTCAGTATTTTGGCTGCCTCATCAGATAGTATTTTGGTTGCCTCACCAGATGGTCAGTATTTTGGCTGCCTCATCAGATAGTATTTTGGCTGCCTCATCAGATGGTCAGTATTTTGGCTGCCTCATCAGATGGTCAGTATTTTGGCTGCCTCATCAGATGGTCAGTATTTTGGCTGCCTCATCAGATGGTCAGTATTTTGGCTGCCTCATCTGATGATCAGTATTTTGGTTGCCTCATCAGATGGTCAGTATTTTGGCTGCCTCATCAGATAGTATTTTGGTTAACTCATCAGATGGTCAGTATTTTGGCTGCCTCATCAGATAGTATTTTGGTTGCCTCATCAGATGGTCAGTATTTTGGCTGCCTCATCAGATGGTCAGTATTTTAGCTGCCTCATCAGATAGTATTTTGGTTAACTCATCAGATGGTCAGTATTTTGGCTGCCTCATCAGATAGTATTTTGGTTGCCTCATCAGATGGTTAGTATTTTGGCTGCCTCATCCTGTAGGAGGAGTGACCCATTGCTAGTCTGGAGCTTTACACTCTGGGTTACAGCCAGACTCTTTCTCCCCCTTTCTCTCTCTGTTTAATACCCTGGGGGAGCCCTTCTCTCCAAACAGAGATGTAGAAACACTGTGGCTGGCAGCTGGCACTAGCCAGTAAAACAGGTACACTGGACAAATGCAGGAGACAGAGCAGACCAGACCAGAACAGAACATAACAAACCAGACCAGACCAGACAAGATAAACCAGACATACCAGATCAGACAAGATAGACCAGACAGACCAGACCAGACCAGACAAGATAGACCAGACAGACCAGACAGACCAGACAAGATAGACCAGACAGGCCAGACCAGACAGGCCAGGCCGGACAGACCAGACCAGACAGACCAGACCAGAAAGGCCAGACAGATCAGGTCAGACACGCCAGACCAGACCAGGCGGACCAGACACACCAGACCAGACATGCCAGACAGACCAAACCGACCAGACAGACCAGACAGGCCAGACAGACCAGACCAGACAGACCAGACCAGACCAGACAGGCCAGACAGGCCAGACAGACTAGACCAGACAGGCCAGACAGACCAGACAGGCCAGACCAGACAGACCAAACCAGACAGGCCAGACAGACCAGACCAGACAGACCAAACCAGACAGGCCAGACAGACCAGACCAGACAGACAGACCAGACAGGCCAGACCAGACAGGCTAGACAGACCAGACACACCAGACCAGACATGACAGACAGACCAGACCAGACAGACCAGACAGACCAGACCAGACAGACCAGACACACCAGACCAGACAGACCAGACAGACCAGACAGACCAGCCCAGACAGACCAGACCAGACAGACTAGACTAGACAGACCAGACAGACCAGACAGACTAGACCAGACCAGACAGACCAGAAAGACAGACAGACCAGACAGACCAGACACACCAGACCAGACAGACAGAAAGATAGACCAAACAGACCAGACCAGACCAGACATGCCAGACATGCCAGACAGACCATACCGACCAGACAGACCAGACCAGACAGGCCAGACAGACCAGACCAGACAGACCAGACCAGACAGACTAGACAGTGATGTTATATTCAACAGTGATGTTATATTCAACAGTGGTGTTATATTCTGATGTTATATTCAACAGTGGTGTTATATTCTGATGTTATATTCTGATGTTATATTCAACAGTGATGTTATATTCTGATGTTATATTCAACAGTGGTGTTATATTCAACAGTGATGTTATATTCAACAGTGATGTTATATTCAACAGCGGTGTTATATTCAACAGTGATGTTATATTCAACAGTGATGTTATATTCAACAGTGGTGTTATATTCTGATGTTATATTCAACAGTGGTGTTATATTCAACAGTGATGTTATATTCAACAGTGATGTTATATTCTGATGTTATATTCAACAGTGGTGTTATATTCAACAGTGATGTTATATTCAACAGTGATGTTATATTCAACAGTGGTGTTATATTCAACAGTGATGTTATATTCAACAGTGATGTTATATTCAACAGTGATGTTATATTCAACAGTGATGTTATATTCTGATGTTATATTCAACAGTGATGTTATATTCTGGTGTTATATTCTGATGTTATATTCAACAGTGATGTTATATTCAACAGTGATGTTATATTCAACAGTGATGTTATATTCTGATGTTATATTCAACAGTGATGTTATATTCAACAGTGATGTTATATTCTGATGTTATATTCAACAGTGATGTTATATTCAACAGTGATGTTATATTCAACAGTGATGTTATATTCTGATGTTATATTCAACAGTGATGTTATATTCAACAGTGGTGTTATATTCAACAGTGATGTTATATTCAACAGTGATGTTATATTCAACAGTGATGTTATATTCAACAGTGATGTTATATTCTGGTGTTATATTCAACAGTGGTGTTATATTCAACAGTGATGTTATATTCAACAGTGGTGTTATATTCAACAGTGATGTTATATTCAACAGTGATGTTATATTCAACAGTGGTGTTATATTCTGATGTTATATTCAACAGTGGTGTTATATTCAACAGTGATGTTATATTCAACAGTGATGTTATATTCTGATGTTATATTCAACAGTGGTGTTATATTCAACAGTGATGTTATATTCAACAGTGATGTTATATTCAACAGTGGTGTTATATTCAACAGTGATGTTATATTCAACAGTGATGTTATATTCAACAGTGATGTTATATTCAACAGTGATGTTATATTCTGATGTTATATTCAACAGTGATGTTATATTCTGGTGTTATATTCTGATGTTATATTCAACAGTGATGTTATATTCAACAGTGATGTTATATTCAACAGTGATGTTATATTCTGATGTTATATTCAACAGTGATGTTATATTCAACAGTGATGTTATATTCAACAGTGATGTTATATTCTGATGTTATATTCAACAGTGATGTTATATTCAACAGTGATGTTATATTCTGATGTTATATTCAACAGTGATGTTATATTCAACAGTGATGTTATATTCTGATGTTATATTCAACAGTGATGTTATATTCAACAGTGATGTTATATTCAACAGTGATGTTATATTCTGATGTTATATTCAACAGTGATGTTATATTCAACAGTGATGTTATATTCTGATGTTATATTCAACAGTGGTGTTATATTCAACAGTGATGTTATATTCAACAGTGATGTTATATTCAACAGTGATGTTATATTCAACAGTGATGTTATATTCTGGTGTTATATTCAACAGTGGTGTTATATTCAACAGTGATGTTATATTCAACAGTGATGTTATATTCTGGTGTTATATTCAACAGTGGTGTTATATTCAACAGTGATGTTATATTCAACAGTGATGTTATATTCAACAGTGGTGTTATATTCAACAGTGGTGTTATATTCAACAGTGATGTTATATTCAACAGTGATGTTATATTCAACAGTGGTGTTATATTCAACAGTGATGTTATATTCAACAGTGATGTTATATTCAACAGTGGTGTTATATTCAACAGTGATGTTATATTCAACAGTGGTGTTATATTCAACAGTGATGTTATATTCAACAGTGATGTTATATTCAACAGTGGTGTTATATTCTGATGTTATATTCAACAGTGGTGTTATATTCTGATGTTATATTCTGATGTTATATTCAACAGTGATGTTATATTCTGATGTTATATTCAACAGTGATGTTATATTCAACAGTGGTGTTATATTCAACAGTGATGTTATATTCAACAGTGATGTTATATTCAACAGTGATGTTATATTCAACAGTGATGTTATATTCTGGTGTTATATTCAACAGTGGTGTTATATTCAACAGTGATGTTATATTCAACAGTGGTGTTATATTCAACAGTGATGTTATATTCAACAGTGATGTTATATTCAACAGTGGTGTTATATTCTGATGTTATATTCAACAGTGGTGTTATATTCAACAGTGATGTTATATTCAACAGTGATGTTATATTCTGATGTTATATTCAACAGTGGTGTTATATTCAACAGTGATGTTATATTCAACAGTGATGTTATATTCAACAGTGGTGTTATATTCAACAGTGATGTTATATTCAACAGTGATGTTATATTCAACAGTGATGTTATATTCAACAGTGATGTTATATTCAACAGTGATGTTATATTCTGATGTTATATTCAACAGTGATGTTATATTCTGGTGTTATATTCTGATGTTATATTCAACAGTGATGTTATATTCAACAGTGATGTTATATTCAACAGTGATGTTATATTCTGATGTTATATTCAACAGTGATGTTATATTCAACAGTGATGTTATATTCAACAGTGATGTTATATTCTGATGTTATATTCAACAGTGATGTTATATTCAACAGTGATGTTATATTCTGATGTTATATTCAACAGTGATGTTATATTCAACAGTGATGTTATATTCAACAGTGATGTTATATTCTGATGTTATATTCAACAGTGATGTTATATTCAACAGTGATGTTATATTCAACAGTGATGTTATATTCTGATGTTATATTCAACAGTGATGTTATATTCAACAGTGATGTTATATTCTGATGTTATATTCAACAGTGGTGTTATATTCAACAGTGATGTTATATTCAACAGTGATGTTATATTCAACAGTGATGTTATATTCAACAGTGATGTTATATTCTGGTGTTATATTCAACAGTGGTGTTATATTCAACAGTGATGTTATATTCAACAGTGATGTTATATTCTGGTGTTATATTCAACAGTGGTGTTATATTCAACAGTGATGTTATATTCAACAGTGATGTTATATTCAACAGTGGTGTTATATTCAACAGTGGTGTTATATTCAACAGTGATGTTATATTCAACAGTGATGTTATATTCAACAGTGGTGTTATATTCAACAGTGATGTTATATTCAACAGTGATGTTATATTCAACAGTGGTGTTATATTCAACAGTGATGTTATATTCAACAGTGGTGTTATATTCAACAGTGATGTTATATTCAACAGTGGTGTTATATTCAACAGTGGTGTTATATTCTGATGTTATATTCAACAGTGGTGTTATATTCTGATGTTATATTCTGATGTTATATTCAACAGTGATGTTATATTCTGATGTTATATTCAACAGTGATGTTATATTCAACAGTGGTGTTATATTCAACAGTGATGTTATATTCAACAGTGATGTTATATTCAACAGTGATGTTATATTCAACAGTGATGTTATATTCTGGTGTTATATTCAACAGTGGTGTTATATTCAACAGTGATGTTATATTCAACAGTGGTGTTATATTCAACAGTGATGTTATATTCAACAGTGATGTTATATTCAACAGTGGTGTTATATTCTGATGTTATATTCAACAGTGGTGTTATATTCAACAGTGATGTTATATTCAACAGTGATGTTATATTCTGATGTTATATTCAACAGTGGTGTTATATTCAACAGTGATGTTATATTCAACAGTGATGTTATATTCAACAGTGGTGTTATATTCAACAGTGATGTTATATTCAACAGTGATGTTATATTCAACAGTGATGTTATATTCTGGTGTTATATTCTGATGTTATATTCAACAGTGATGTTATATTCAACAGTGATGTTATATTCAACAGTGATGTTATATTCTGATGTTATATTCAACAGTGATGTTATATTCAACAGTGATGTTATATTCTGATGTTATATTCAACAGTGATGTTATATTCAACAGTGATGTTATATTCTGATGTTATATTCAACAGTGATGTTATATTCAACAGTGATGTTATATTCAACAGTGATGTTATATTCTGATGTTATATTCAACAGTGATGTTATATTCAACAGTGATGTTATATTCAACAGTGATGTTATATTCTGATGTTATATTCAACAGTGATGTTATATTCAACAGTGATGTTATATTCTGATGTTATATTCAACAGTGGTGTTATATTCAACAGTGATGTTATATTCAACAGTGATGTTATATTCAACAGTGGTGTTATATTCAACAGTGATGTTATATTCAACAGTGATGTTATATTCAACAGTGATGTTATATTCAACAGTGATGTTATATTCAACAGTGATGTTATATTCTGATGTTATATTCAACAGTGATGTTATATTCTGGTGTTATATTCTGATGTTATATTCAACAGTGATGTTATATTCAACAGTGATGTTATATTCAACAGTGATGTTATATTCTGATGTTATATTCAACAGTGATGTTATATTCAACAGTGATGTTATATTCAACAGTGATGTTATATTCTGATGTTATATTCAACAGTGATGTTATATTCAACAGTGATGTTATATTCTGATGTTATATTCAACAGTGATGTTATATTCAACAGTGATGTTATATTCTGATGTTATATTCAACAGTGATGTTATATTCAACAGTGATGTTATATTCAACAGTGATGTTATATTCTGATGTTATATTCAACAGTGATGTTATATTCAACAGTGATGTTATATTCTGATGTTATATTCAACAGTGGTGTTATATTCAACAGTGATGTTATATTCAACAGTGATGTTATATTCAACAGTGATGTTATATTCAACAGTGATGTTATATTCTGGTGTTATATTCAACAGTGGTGTTATATTCAACAGTGATGTTATATTCAACAGTGATGTTATATTCTGGTGTTATATTCAACAGTGGTGTTATATTCAACAGTGATGTTATATTCAACAGTGATGTTATATTCAACAGTGGTGTTATATTCAACAGTGGTGTTATATTCAACAGTGATGTTATATTCAACAGTGATGTTATATTCAACAGTGGTGTTATATTCAACAGTGATGTTATATTCAACAGTGGTGTTATATTCAACAGTGATGTTATATTCAACAGTGGTGTTATATTCAACAGTGATGTTATATTCAACAGTGATGTTATATTCAACAGTGGTGTTATATTCAACAGTGGTGTTATATTCTGATGTTATATTCAACAGTGGTGTTATATTCTGATGTTATATTCTGATGTTATATTCAACAGTGATGTTATATTCTGATGTTATATTCAACAGTGATGTTATATTCAACAGTGGTGTTATATTCAACAGTGATGTTATATTCAACAGTGATGTTATATTCAACAGTGATGTTATATTCAACAGTGATGTTATATTCTGGTGTTATATTCAACAGTGGTGTTATATTCAACAGTGATGTTATATTCAACAGTGGTGTTATATTCAACAGTGATGTTATATTCAACAGTGATGTTATATTCAACAGTGGTGTTATATTCTGATGTTATATTCAACAGTGGTGTTATATTCAACAGTGATGTTATATTCAACAGTGATGTTATATTCTGATGTTATATTCAACAGTGGTGTTATATTCAACAGTGATGTTATATTCAACAGTGATGTTATATTCAACAGTGGTGTTATATTCAACAGTGATGTTATATTCAACAGTGATGTTATATTCAACAGTGATGTTATATTCAACAGTGATGTTATATTCAACAGTGATGTTATATTCTGATGTTATATTCAACAGTGATGTTATATTCTGGTGTTATATTCTGATGTTATATTCAACAGTGATGTTATATTCAACAGTGATGTTATATTCAACAGTGATGTTATATTCTGATGTTATATTCAACAGTGATGTTATATTCAACAGTGATGTTATATTCAACAGTGATGTTATATTCTGATGTTATATTCAACAGTAATGTTATATTCAACAGTGATGTTATATTCTGATGTTATATTCAACAGTGATGTTATATTCAACAGTGATGTTATATTCAACAGTGATGTTATATTCTGATGTTATATTCAACAGTGATGTTATATTCAACAGTGATGTTATATTCAACAGTGATGTTATATTCTGATGTTATATTCAACAGTGATGTTATATTCAACAGTGATGTTATATTCTGATGTTATATTCAACAGTGGTGTTATATTCAACAGTGATGTTATATTCAACAGTGATGTTATATTCAACAGTGATGTTATATTCAACAGTGATGTTATATTCTGGTGTTATATTCAACAGTGGTGTTATATTCAACAGTGATGTTATATTCAACAGTGATGTTATATTCTGGTGTTATATTCAACAGTGGTGTTATATTCAACAGTGATGTTATATTCAACAGTGATGTTATATTCAACAGTGGTGTTATATTCAACAGTGATGTTATATTCAACAGTGATGTTATATTCAACAGTGGTGTTATATTCAACAGTGATGTTATATTCAACAGTGGTGTTATATTCAACAGTGATGTTATATTCAACAGTGATGTTATATTCAACAGTGGTGTTATATTCAACAGTGGTGTTATATTCTGATGTTATATTCAACAGTGGTGTTATATTCTGATGTTATATTCTGATGTTATATTCAACAGTGATGTTATATTCTGATGTTATATTCAACAGTGATGTTATATTCAACAGTGGTGTTATATTCAACAGTGATGTTATATTCAACAGTGATGTTATATTCAACAGTGATGTTATATTCAACAGTGATGTTATATTCAACAGTGATGTTATATTCTGGTGTTATATTCAACAGTGGTGTTATATTCAACAGTGATGTTATATTCTGATGTTATATTCAACAGTGATGTTATATTCAACAGTGATGTTATATTCAACAGTGATGTTATATTCTGATGTTATATTCAACAGTGATGTTATATTCAACAGTGATGTTATATTCTGATGTTATATTCAACAGTGATGTTATATTCAACAGTGATGTTATATTCAACAGTGATGTTATATTCTGATGTTATATTCAACAGTGATGTTATATTCAACAGTGATGTTATATTCAACAGTGATGTTATATTCTGATGTTATATTCAACAGTGATGTTATATTCAACAGTGATGTTATATTCTGATGTTATATTCAACAGTGGTGTTATATTCAACAGTGATGTTATATTCAACAGTGATGTTATATTCAACAGTGATGTTATATTCAACAGTGATGTTATATTCTGGTGTTATATTCAACAGTGGTGTTATATTCAACAGTGATGTTATATTCAACAGTGATGTTATATTCTGGTGTTATATTCAACAGTGGTGTTATATTCAACAGTGATGTTATATTCAACAGTGATGTTATATTCAACAGTGGTGTTATATTCAACAGTGATGTTATATTCAACAGTGATGTTATATTCAACAGTGGTGTTATATTCAACAGTGATGTTATATTCAACAGTGGTGTTATATTCAACAGTGATGTTATATTCAACAGTGATGTTATATTCAACAGTGGTGTTATATTCAACAGTGGTGTTATATTCTGATGTTATATTCAACAGTGGTGTTATATTCTGATGTTATATTCTGATGTTATATTCAACAGTGATGTTATATTCTGATGTTATATTCAACAGTGATGTTATATTCAACAGTGGTGTTATATTCAACAGTGATGTTATATTCAACAGTGATGTTATATTCAACAGTGATGTTATATTCAACAGTGATGTTATATTCAACAGTGATGTTATATTCTGGTGTTATATTCAACAGTGGTGTTATATTCAACAGTGATGTTATATTCAACAGTGGTGTTATATTCAACAGTGATGTTATATTCAACAGTGGTGTTATATTCTGATGTTATATTCAACAGTGGTGTTATATTCAACAGTGATGTTATATTCAACAGTGATGTTATATTCTGATGTTATATTCAACAGTGGTGTTATATTCAACAGTGATGTTATATTCAACAGTGATGTTATATTCAACAGTGGTGTTATATTCAACAGTGATGTTATATTCAACAGTGATGTTATATTCAACAGTGATGTTATATTCAACAGTGATGTTATATTCTGGTGTTATATTCTGATGTTATATTCAACAGTGATGTTATATTCAACAGTGATGTTATATTCTGATGTTATATTCAACAGTGATGTTATATTCAACAGTGATGTTATATTCAACAGTGATGTTATATTCTGATGTTATATTCAACAGTGATGTTATATTCAACAGTGATGTTATATTCTGATGTTATATTCAACAGTGATGTTATATTCAACAGTGATGTTATATTCAACAGTGATGTTATATTCTGATGTTATATTCAACAGTGATGTTATATTCTGATGTTATATTCAACAGTGATGTTATATTCAACAGTGATGTTATATTCTGATGTTATATTCAACAGTGGTGTTATATTCAACAGTGATGTTATATTCAACAGTGATGTTATATTCAACAGTGATGTTATATTCAACAGTGATGTTATATTCTGGTGTTATATTCAACAGTGATGTTATATTCTGATGTTATATTCAACAGTGATGTTATATTCAACAGTGATGTTATATTCTGATGTTATATTCAACAGTGGTGTTATATTCAACAGTGATGTTATATTCAACAGTGATGTTATATTCAACAGTGATGTTATATTCAACAGTGATGTTATATTCTGGTGTTATATTCAACAGTGATGTTATATTCAACAGTGATGTTATATTCAACAGTGATGTTATATTCTGGTGTTATATTCAACAGTGATGTTATATTCTGATGTTATATTCAACAGTGGTGTTATATTCAACAGTGATGTTATATTCAACAGTGATGTTATATTCAACAGTGATGTTATATTCAACAGTGATGTTATATTCTGGTGTTATATTCAACAGTGATGTTATATTCAACAGTGATGTTATATTCAACAGTGATGTTATATTCTGGTGTTATATTCAACAGTGATGTTATATTCTGATGTTATATTCAACAGTGATGTTATATTCAACAGTGATGTTATATTCAACAGTGATGTTATATTCAACAGTGATGTTATATTCAACAGTCGTGTTATATTCAACAGTGATGTTATATTCAACAGTGATGTTATATTCAACAGTGATGTTATATTCTGATGTTATATTCAACAGTGATGTTATATTCAACAGTGATGTTATATTCTGATGTTATATTCAACAGTGATGTTATATTCAACAGTGATGTTATATTCAACAGTGATGTTATATTCAACAGTGATGTTATATTCTGATGTTATATTCAACAGTGATGTTATATTCAACAGTGATGTTATATTCTGATGTTATATTCAACAGTGGTGTTATATTCAACAGTGATGTTATATTCAACAGTGATGTTATATTCAACAGTGATGTTATATTCAACAGTGATGTTATATTCAACAGTGATGTTATATTCTGGTGTTATATTCAACAGTGGTGTTATATTCAACAGTGATGTTATATTCAACAGTGGTGTTATATTCTGATGTTATATTCAACAGTGATGTTATATTCTGATGTTATATTCAACAGTGATGTTATATTCAACAGTGGTGTTATATTCTGATGTTATATTCAACAGTGATGTTATATTCAACAGTGATGTTATATTCTGATGTTATATTCAACAGTGATGTTATATTCAACAGTGATGTTATATTCAACAGTGATGTTACATTCTGGTGTTATATTCAACAGTGATGTTATATTCTGATGTTATATTCAACAGTGATGTTATATTCAACAGTGGTGTTATATTCAACAGTGGTGTTATATTCTGATGTTATATTCTGATGTTATATTCAACAGTGATGTTATATTCTGATGTTATATTCAACAGTGATGTTATATTCTGATGTTATATTCAACAGTGATGTTATATTCAACAGTGATGTTATATTCTGGTGTTATATTCAACAGTGATGTTATATTCAACAGTGATGTTATATTCTGGTGTTATATTCAACAGTGAGCTGAGGTCAGTGCTGTGAAGGAATGTTCACCAGAGCAGAGCTGTTGCCAGAGAATTAAATCTTAATTTCTCTACCGTAGGCTGCCTCCATCATTTTAGAGAATTTGGCAGTTAGTCCAACTGGCCTCCCAACCACGTGTAACTACGCCAGCCCAGGACCTCCACATCCGGCTTCTTCCTCTGCTGGATCGTGTGACGGGGATCGGGGACGGGGGGTGCTGAGGAGTATTTTAGTCTGTAATAAAGCCATTTTGTTGGATAAAACTCATTCTGATTGGCTGGGCCTGGCTCCCCAGTGGGTGGGCCTGGCTCCCCAGTGGGTGGGTCTGGCTCCCCAGTGGGTGGGTCTGGCTCCCCAGTGGGTGGGTCTGGCTCCCCAGTGGCTGGGCCTGGCTCCCCAGTGGGTGGGTCTGGCTCCCCAGTGGGTGGGTCTGGCTCTCCAGTGGGTGGGTCTGGCTCCCCAGTGGGTGGGTCTATGCCCTCCAAGGCCCACCCATGGCTGCAACCTGCCCAGTCATGTGAAAATCATTAATTACGGCCTAATGTTTTTATTTCAATTGACTCAGTAAAATATTTGAAATTGTTGCATGTTGCATTTCTATTTTTGTTCAGTATACTGTAAATTAATCCTATATATTAAAATCACCGATTTGGATGCAGTCAATTAGCTTAATTTCTTAGACATCAAATTATATTTCAAACAAATAATGTGCAGGAATGCTAATCTTCTCTATTTCTAGCAACAGAAAGGATTTCAGAACAAGGTGGGTGTTCAAATCCTCTTTCTTCTGCTTGGGGAGTGATGATTTTCACCTGTGAGGGGAGAAGGGGAGAAAAGAAACACACACACACACAGGATAATGGTATCCGTAACAGCAGGGCAGGACAGGACAGGGCAGGGCAGGGCAGGGCAGGGCAGGGCAGGGCAGGGCAGGGCAGGGCAGGGCAGGGCAGGGCAGTAGTTATGGTAATATAAAGGAAAGTAGACTGAGACTGAAAAACACTGGAATGACCTCTAGCAACTTCATCCTTTGTCCTGGCAGAGAAGAGCCCTCTGTGGCGAGTCACGTTGCCAAGTCTCCCGTCTGTGCTGTGTGTGTGTTCTGGCTGGCACTCTCACACGCACGCAGACACTCTCACACGCACGCAGACACTCACACACGCACCCACACCCTGGCAGTGCCCCCAGCCTGGAGAGGAGAGGGGAGGAGAGGGAAGAGGAGCGGTAAGGAGTTCTGTGGGCCATTTGGGATATCTCGAGGAGAGGAGGGGAGGGGTGAGAAGTTTAGAGCCATCTGGGAGATATCCAGGAGAGGAGTTGTGTGGGCCATCTGAGAGATATCCAGGAGAGGAGTTGTGTGGGCCATCTGAGAGATATCTCTAGGAGAGGAGTTGTGTGGGCCATCTGAGAGATATCTCTAGGAGAGGAGTTGTGTGGGCCATCTGAGAGATATCTCTAGGAGAGGAGTTGTGTGGGCCATCTGGGAGATACGTCTAGGAGAGGAGTTGTGTGGGCCATCTGGGAGATATCGCTAGGAGAGGAGTTGCGTGGGCCAACTGGGAGATATCTCTAGGAGAGGAGTTGTGAGGGCCATCTGGGAGATATCTCTAGGAGAGGAGTTGTGTGGGCCAACTGGGAGATATCTCTAGGAGAGGAGTTGTGTGGGCCATCTGGGAGATATCTCTAGGAGAGGAGTTGTGTGGGCCATCTGGGAGATATCTCTAGGAGAGGAGTTGTGTGGGCCAACTGGGAGATATCTCTAGGAGAGGAGTTGTGTGGGCCAACTGGGAGATATCTCTAGGAGAGGAGTTGTGTGGGCCATCTGGGAGATATCCAGGAGAGGAGTTGTGTGGGCCATCTGAGAGATATCTCTAGGAGAGGAGTTGTGTGGGCCATCTGAGAGATATCTCTAGGAGAGGAGTTGTGTGGGCCATCTGGGAGATACCTCTAGGAGAGGAGTTGTGTGGGCCATCTGGGAGATATCGCTAGGAGAGGAGTTGCGTGGGCCAACTGGGAGATATCTCTAGGAGAGGAGTTGTGAGGGCCATCTAGGAGATATCTCTAGGAGAGGAGTTGTGTGGGCCAACTGGGAGATATCTCTAGGAGAGGAGTTGTGTGGGCCATCTGGGAGATATCTCTAGGAGAGGAGTTGTGTGGGCCATCTGGGAGATATCTCTAGGAGAGGAGTTGTGTGGGCCAACTGGGAGATATCTCTAGGAGAGGAGTTGTGTGGGCCAACTGGGAGATATCTCTAGGAGAGGAGTTGTGTGGGCCATCTGGGAGATATCTCTCTCTAGGAGAGGAGTTGTGTGGGCCAACTGGGAGATATCTCTAGGAGAGGAGTTGTGTGGGCCAACTGGGAGATATCTCTAGGAGAGGAGTTGTGTGGGCCAACTGGGAGATATCTCTAGGAGAGGAGTTGTGTGGGCCAACTGGGAGATATCTCTAGGAGAGGAGTTGTGTGGGCCAACTGGGAGATATCTCTAGGAGAGGAGTTGTGTGGGCCAACTGGGAGATATCTCTAGGAGAGGAGTTGTGTGGGCCATCTGGGAGATATCTCTAGGAGAGGAGTTGTGTGGGCCATCTGGGAGATATCTCTAGGAGAGGAGTTGTGTGGGCCAACTGGGAGATATCTATAGGAGACTGACTGCATTACACCTTTAGTGTAGATCTGCACCATATTGACAAGCATAAATTGTTTCCTCTTCTCCTCCTCCCCTTCTCCTGTCCTCCTCCTCTTCTCCTCTCCTGCTCCTCTTCTCCTGCTTCTCTTCTCCTGCTCCTCTTCTCCTCTCCTGCTCCACCTTCTCCTCACCTCCCCTTCTCCTCTCCTGCTCCTCTTCTCCTCTCCTGGTCCTCCTGCTCCTCTTCTCGTCTCCTGCTCCTCCTCTCCCGCTCCTCTTCTCCTCTCCTGCTCCTCTTCTCCTCTCCTGCTCCTCTTCTCCTCTCCTGCTCCACCTTCTCCTCTCCTGCTCCACCTTCTCCTCTCCTGCTCCTCTTCTCTTGCTTCTCTTCTCTTCTCCTCTCCTGCTCCTCCTCTCCAGCTCCTCCTCTCCTGCTCCTCTTCTCCTCTCCTGCTCCTCTTCTCCTCTCCTGCTCCCCTTCTCCTCTCCTGCTCCACTTCTCCTCTCCTGCTCCTCTTCTCCTCTCCTGCTCCACATTCTCCTCTCCTGCTCCACATTCTCCCCTCCTGCTCCTCTTCTCCTCTCGTGCTCCTCTTCTCCTCTCCTGCTCCACCTTCTCCTCTCCTCCCCCTCTCCTCTCCTGCTCCTCTTCTCCTCTCCTGCTCATCTTCTCTTCTCCTCTCCTGCTCCTCTTCTCCTCTCCTGCTCCTCTTCTCCTCTCCTGCTCCTCTTCTCCTCTCCTGCTCCACCTTCTTCTCTCCTCCCCTTCTCATCTCCTGCTCCTCTTCTCCTCTCCTGCTTCTCTTCTCCTCACCTGCTCCACCTTCTCTCCTCCCCTTCTCATCTCCTGTTCCTCTTCTCCTCTCCTGCTCCTCTTCTCCTCTCCTGCTCCACCTTCTCCTCTCCTCCCCTTTTCCTCTCCTGCTCCACCTTCTCCTCTCCTCCCCTCCTCTTCTCCTGCTCCTCTTCTCCTGCTCCTCTTCTCCTGCTCCTCCTCTACTCTCCTGCTCCACCTTCTCCTCTCCCCCCCTTCTCTCCTCCTCCTCTTCTCCTCTTCCTCTCCTGCTCCTCTTCTCCTCTCCTCCTCCTCTCCTGCTCCTCCTCTCCTGATTCTCTTCTCCTCTCCTCCTCCTCCACTTCTCCTCATCCACTTTCTCCTCCTCTTCCTCCTCCTCCTCCTCCTCTTCTCTCACTCAACACCTCTCATCATCATAAACAATGATCAGGTCCTGACTTCTCAGCAACATGAATTAAACATATAGGTTCATACTCCTGAAAAATGCGTCAAATGGAATGGTTTGGTACTTAAGCAGGGAATTTACACACATTTACAAACATTGTCTGACAGCTCAATTGCTATTGCAACCTTGAATTATAATGTATTATGTAAGTGTGTCCCCTATTCCTTATACAGTGTACTATATGCTATGCACTTTATAGCCCTAGCCCTAGTCTAAAGGTGTGCACTATGCAGGGAATAGGGTGGCATTTGGAATCCTGTCTGTCTGTATACAATTATACTCCTTTCAGACATTAAACCTCTAAAATGTACTTTAAAAATTATTCAACGGATGAAACAATCTTTTAAATGCTACATTAAAAAGTCTTATTTTGTGTTTTAAAGTTCAATTAACTGATGCTATCTACTGGAAGGCTTTACAGGTGGGGAGAGGTGGGGCAGCAGTGTTGGTGGAGTTTAGTCTCTGTTGCATTGTTGTCTTCACCGCACCTCGAGAGCAGAGCCGTTTGACAGATCTCCTCCACTCCTCCCCCTCCTCCACTCTTCCCCCTCCTCCACTCCTACCCATCCCCTCCCTCCTCCCCTCCTCCACTCCTCCCCTTCCTCCAATTCCTCCCCTCCTCCAATTCCTCCACTCCTCCCCTCCTCCACTCCTCCACTCCTCCACTCCTCCCCCTCCCCCACTCCTCCACTCCTCCACTCCCTCCTCCACTCCTCCCCCTCCTCCACTCCTCCCCCTCCCCTCCCTACTCCACTCCTCCCCCTCCACCCCTCCTCCCCCTCCCCCACTCCTCCCCCTCCCCTCCCTCCTCCCCTCCTCCACTCCTCCCCTCCCCTCCACTCCTCCCCTCCTCCCACTCCTCCCCTCCCTCCTCCTCCACTCCTCCCCTCCCTCCTCCACTCCTCCCCTCCCTCCTCCCACTCCTCCACACCCTCCTCCACTCCTCCCCTCCCTCCTCCCACTTCTCCCCTCCCTCCTCCCACTGCAGCCGGGATGGGGAGGAGTGGAGGAGGGGGAGGAGTGGAGGAGTGGAGGAGATCTGTCAAACGGCTCTGGCCATGCGGTGCAGACAACAACGCAACAGAGACTAATCACCTAAACTCCACCACCACACTGCTGCCCCACCTCTCCCCACCTCTCCCCTCCTCTCCCCACCTCTCCCCTCCTCTTCCCACCTCTCCCCTCCTCTCCCCACCTCTCCCCTCCTCTCCCCACCTCTTCCCACCTCTTCCCACCTCTCTCCACCTCTCCCCACCTCTCTCCACCTCTCCCCTCCTCTCCCCACCTTTCCCCTCCCCTCCTCTCCCCACCTCTCCCCACCTCTCTCCACCTCTCCCCTCCTCTCCCCACCTCTCCCCTCCTCTCCCCACCTCTCCCCTCCTCTCCCTGAGAAGTTTTAAGCTTTAGCCCGACCTATCTAATTTAAGAACAAATTCTTATTTACAATGACGTCCAAACCCTAACGACGCCCTACAGCCCAATCACAGCCGGATGTGATGCAGCCTGGATTCCAACTAGGTACTAAAGTGACACCTCTTGCACCTAGATGCAGTCCCATAGACCACTGCACCACTCGGGAGCCCAAATTATCCAGAGCATTGGTGACTGCAACTGCTTGAATTCAGAGCGCTGGTGACTGCAACTTCATAAATTCAGAGCGTTTCGCTCTCGGGTTGTTCACACTGGACGCTCTGGCCAATGAGTAGGGTTCATCTGAGCGTTCTGACCTCACAACGGTAGCCGAGCACCCAAGCTAACTGGTTAAAGTTGGCTTTCTTGCTAGCTACTTCCAGACACAAAAGAGAGAACACCCCAGTCTGACCATTTTACTCACCCTATTTGTTTTGTCTCGTTCCATGCACACCTGGTTTTCATTCCCTAACCACACTGCATGTATTTAGTCCTCTGTTCCCCTCCATGTCTTTGTGTGGAATGGTATGTATTTATGCTATGTGAGTGTTGTTACGCGCCATACGTTTGTCTATGTTCCGTGTTTGGGCACATTTATGTATTTATGTGCTGTCGCCTGTTCACTACACTCTGATCTCCTGCACCTGACTTCGCCTCCCTTAACAGCATGTGTCCCAAATACCACCCCATTCCCTATATAGTGCACTACCCCGAACAGAGTGTGTACAGTATTTACATTCCTACTCATGCCTAGAAAACATACTGTAGCCTACCATGTGGTACTCATGTAAACATACTGTAACCTACCACATGGTACTCTCACCCCCTCTCATTCATCCCTCTCTCATGCATCCCCCTCTCCACTCTCTTATATCCCCCTCTCCACTCTCCTCCATCCTCCTCTCATCCATCACTTTCTCCTCCATCCCTCCATCCCCCTCTCCACTCTCCTCCATCCCTCCATCCACTCTCTTCCATCCCTCCTCCACTCCTCCCCCTCCCCTCCCTCCTCCACTCCTCCCCCTCCTCCACTCCTCCCCCTCCTCCACTCCTCCCCCTCCTCCAACCCTCCCTCCTCCACTCCTCCCCCTCCTTCCAATCCTCCAATCCTTCCCTCCCTCCTCCACTCCTCCCCTCCTTCCTCCACTCCTCCCCTCCTCCAACTCCTACCCTCCCTCCTCCTCCACTCCTCCCCTCCCTCCTCCACTCCTCCCCTCCCTCCTCCCCTCCTCCACTCCTCACCCTCCTCCAATTCCTCCACTCCTCCCCTCCTCCACTCCTCCCCCTCCTCCAATTCCTCCACTCCTCCCCTCCTCCACTCCTCCCCCTCCTCCCCCCCTCCCCTCCTCCCCTCCTCCACTCCTTCCACTCCTCCCCCTCCCCCCTCCTCCCCCTCCCCCCTCCTCCAATTCCTCCACTCCTCCCCTCCTCCAATTCCTCCCCTCCTCCCCTCCTCCACTCCTCCCCCTCCTCCCCCTTCCCTCACTCCTCCCCCTCCCACCTCCTCCAATTCCTCCACTCCTCCCCTCCTCCCCTCCTCCCCCTCCTCCCCTCCTCCACTCCTCCCCCTCCCCTCCCTCCTCCACTCCTCCCCCTCCTCCACTACTCCCCCTCCTCCCCTCCTCCCCCTCCCCCACTCCTCCCCCTTCTCCAGCTCCTCCCCCTCCCCCTCCCTTCCCTCCTCCCCTCCTCCACTCCTCCCCCTCCCCCCTCCTCCAATTCCTCCACTCCTCCCCTCCTCCACTCCTCCCCCTCCTACCCTTCCCCTCCCTCCTCCCCTCCTCCTCTCCTCCACTCCTCCACTCCTCCCCCTCCCCTCCCTCCTCCACTCCTCCCCCTTCTCCACTCCTCCCCCTCCCCTCCCTCCTTCCCTCCCTCCTCCCGCTCCTTCACTCCTCCCGCTCCTCCACTCCTCCACTCCTCCCCCTCCTCCACTCCTCCCCCTCCCCTCCCTCCACCCTTCCTCCACTCCTCCACTCCTCCCCCTCCCCTCCCTCCTCCACTCCTCCCCTCATCCTCCACTCCTCCCCTCCTCCCACTCCTCCCCTCCCTCCTCCTCCACTCCTCCTCTCCCTCCTCCACTCCTCCCCTCCCTCCTCCCACTCCTCCACTCCCTCCTCCACTCCTCCCCTCCCTCCTCCCACTCCTCCCCTCCCTCCTCCCACTCCTCCCCCTCCCCTCCCACTCCTCCACTCCCTCCTCCACTCCTCCACTCCCTCCTCCCACTCCTCCCCTCCCTCCTCCACTCCTCCCCTCCCTCCTCCCCTCCTCCTCTCCTCCACTCCTCCACTCCTCCCCCTCCCCTCCCTCCTCCACTCCTCCACTCCTCCCCCTCCCCCACTCCTCCCCCTCCTCCACTCCTCCCCCTCCCCTCCATCCACCCTTCCTCCACTCCTCCACTCCTCCCCCTCCCCTCCCTCCTCCACTCCTCCCCCTCCTCCAATCCTCCCCTCATCCTCCACTCCTCCCCTCCCCTCCTCCCACTTCTCCCCTCCCTCCTCCTCCACTCCTCTTCTCCCTCCTCCACTCCTCCCCTCCCTCCTCCCACTCCTCCACTCCCTCCTCCACTCCTCCCCTCCCTCCTCCCACTCCTCCCCTCCCTCCTCCCACTCCTCCCCCTCCCCTCCCACTCCTCCACTCCCTCCTCCACTCCTCCACTCCCTCCTCCCACTCCTCCCCTCCCTCCTCCACTCCTCCCCTCCCTCCTCCCACTCCTCCACTCCCTCCTCCCCTCCTTCCCTCCTCCCCTCCTCCACTCCTCCCCCTCCCCCCTCCTCCAATTCCTCCACTCCTCCCCTCCTCCACTCCTCCCCCTCCCACCCCTCATCCCCTCCTCCACTCCTCCACTCCTCCCCCTCCCCTCCCTCCTCCACTCCTCCACTCCTCCCCCTCCTCCACTCCTCCCCCTCCTCCCCCTCCCTCACTCCTCCCCCTTCTCCACTCCTCCACTCCTCCACTCCTCCCCCTCCCCCACTCCTCCCACTCCTCCCCCTCCTCCCCCTCCTCCCCCTCCCCTCCCTCATCCCCTCCTTCACTCCTCCCGCTCCTCCACTCCTCCACTCCTCCCCCTCCCCCACTCCTCCCCCTCCTCCACTCCTCCCCCTCCACTCCCTCCAACCCTCCTCCACTCCTCCACTCCTCCCCCTCCTCCAATCCTCCCCTCATCCTCCACTCCTCCACTCCCTCCTCCCACTCCTCCCCTCCCTCCTCCACTCCCTCCTCCACTCCTCCCCTCCCTCCTCCCACTCCCCCTCCCTCCTCCCACTCCTCCAATCCCTCCTCCACTCCTCCACTCCCTCCTCCGCTCCTCCCCTCCCTCCTCCCACTCCTCCCCTCCCTCCTCCACTCCTCCCCTCCCTCCTCCACTCCTCCCCTCCTCCCACTCCTCCACTCCTCCCCTCCCTCCTCCACTCCTCCCCTCCTCCCACTCCTCCACTCCTCCCCTCCCTCCTCCCACTCCTCCCCTCCCCTCCCACATGCCACGGAGGACGCAGCCACAGATGGTGTATTTAGAGAACAGTGAGGCAGAGAGGGGGAATGTATCTTTGATCAGCACGTTCTTGACAGAATGCCGTCTATGTTAATTTAATGATACCATCACTGCTGAGGAGTCATCTATGTTAATGACGACATCACTGCTGAGGAGTCATCTATGTTAATGACAACATCACTGCTGAGGTGTCATCTATGTTAATGATACCATCACTGCTGAGGAGTCATCTATGTTAATGATACCATCACTGCTGAGGAGTCATCTATGTTAATGATACCATCACTGCTGAGGAGTCATCTATGTTAATGATACCATCACTGCTGAGGAGTCATCTATGTTAATTTAATGATACCATCACTGCTGAGGAGTCATCTATGTTAATGATACCATCACTGCTGAGGAGTCATCTATGTTAATGATACCATCACTGCTGAGGAGTCATCTATGTTAATGATACCATCACTGCTGAGGAGTCATCTATGTTAATGATACCATCACTGCTGAGGAGTCATCTATGTTAATGACGACATCACTGCTGAGGAGTCATCTATGTTAATGACGACATCACTGCTGAGGAGTCTATGTTGATAATATCACTAATTGTGTGTGTGTGTGTGTGTGTGTGTGTGTGTGTGTGTGTGTGTGTGTGTGTGTGTGTGTGTGTGTCTACCACTAGCCTCCCCTCCAATCTATTCTTTATCCGTTGTTCACTGTACAGCATATGCTGAGTGTTATAAGCAAGACCTTTCATGCACTTTGAAGGGTGGAGGGCAGCACTTTAGGGAGCTGGATGTGCACTTTAGTACACCTGCACCTTATGATTGGATTTATGGTCATCATACGGATGGGGTGGGGTGAATATATCAGGGAAAGGAGAGCTGGGTAGTTAAGGGGAGAGATGGGGGAGAGATGGGGGATAGGAGAGCTGGGTAGTTAAGGGGAGAGATGGGGGCATGGGGAGCTGGGTAGTTAGAGAGATGGGGGCAAGGGGAGATGGGTAGTTAAGGGGAGAGATGGGGGTTAGGAGAGCTGGGTAGTTAAGGGGAGAGATGGGGGCAAGGGGAGCTGGGTAGTTAAGGGGAGAGATGGGGGCAAGGAGAGCTAGGTAGTTAAGGGGAGAGAGCTGGGTAGTTGAGGGGAGAGATGGGGGCTAAGAGAGCTGGGTAGTTGAGGGGAGAGATGGGGGCTAAGAGAGCTGGGTAGTTAAGGGGAGAGATGGGGGAGAGATGGGGCAAGGGGAGCTGGGTAGTTAAGGGGAGAGATGGGGGATAGGAGAGCTAGGTAGTTAAGGGGAGAGATGGGGGCTAGGAGAGCTCAGTAGTTAAGGGGAGAGATGGGGGCTAGGGGAGCTGGGTAGTTAAGTGGAGAGATGGGGGCTAGGGGAGCTGGGTAGTTAAGTGGAGAGATGGGGGCTAGGGTAGCTGGGTAGTTAAGGGGAGAGATGGGGGAGAGATGGGGGCTAGGAGAGCTGTGTAGTTAAGGGGAGAGATGAGGGAGAGATGGGGGTTAGGGGAGCTGGGTAGTTAAGGGGAGAGATGGGGGCAAGGAGAGCTGGGTAGTTAGGGGAGAGATGGGGGCTAGGGGAGCTGGGTAGTTAAGGGGAGAGATGGGGGCTAGGAGAGCTGGGTAGTTAAGGGGAGAGATGGGGGCTAGGAGAGCTGGGTAGTTGAGGGGAGAGATGGGGGCTAAGAGAGCTGGGTAGTTGAGGGGAGAGATGGGGGCTAAGAGAGCTGGGTAGTTGAGGGGGAGAGATTTACATGTCAGTCGTTAAACAGATGCTCTTTTCCAGAGTGCCTTGCAGTAGTGAGTGCATTCATTTTTCAGACTGGTCCCTCGTGGGAATCGAACCCACAAACCTGGTGATGCAAGAGCCACACTGGACCTACAAGAATGGGAACGTAATCACACATCTTCCACACAGCTCTTGGAATGGCAAGGAGCCACAAGAACAGCGTACCCCTCTGTCTAACCCAGGGTGGAAACTGCCTGTAACATGAATGGTGCAGGCTAAATTCAGCAGGACCATCCCGAGTGAGTCGGCTCACACCCCCCACCTCAAACAGCCCCACAGACGAGCTGCCCCAAGAGGAGAGTCACCCCACCCCGTCCTCCCTCCCCCATCCCGAGTGAGTCGGCTCACACCCCCCACCTCAAACAGCCCCACAGACGAGCTGCCCCAAGAGGAGAGTCACCCCACCCTCTCCCCCCTCCCCCATCCTGAGTGAGTCGGCTCACACCCCCCCCACCTCAAACAGCGCCAAAGACGAGCAGCCCCAAGAGGAGAGTCACACCACCCCCTCCCCCATCCCCCATCCCGAGTGAGTCGGCTCACACCTCCCCACCTCAAACAGCCCCACAGAAGAGCAGCCCCAAGAGGAGAGTCACCCCACCCTCTCCCCCTCCCCCATCCCGAGTGAGTCGGCTCACAACCCCCCACCTCAAACAGCCCCACAGACGAGCTGCCCCAAGAGGAGAGTCACCCCACCCCGTCCTCCCTCCCCCATCCCGAGTGAGTCGGCTCACAACCCCCCACCTCAAACAGCCCCACAGAAGAGCAGCCCCAAGAGGAGAGTCACCCCACCCTCTCCCCCTCCCCCATCCCGAGTGAGTCGGCTCACACCCCCCACCTCAAACAGCCCCACAGAAGAGCAGCCCCAAGAGGAGAGTCACCCCACCCTCTCCCCCTCCCCCAACCCGAGTGAGTCGGCTCACACCCCCCACCTCAAACAGCCCCACAGAAGAGCAGCCCCAAGAGGAGAGTCACCCCACCCTCTCCCCCTCCCCCATCCCGAGTGAGTCGGCTCACACCCCCCACCTCAAACAGCCCCACAGAAGAGCAGCCCCAAGAGGAGAGTCACCCCACCCTCTTAGACATTTTTGCAAGTGTATTTCAAATATAAAACTGTAGTATCACATTTACATAAATATTCAGACCCTTTACTCAGTACTTTGTTGAAGCACCTTTGGCAGCGTTTACAGCCTCCAGTCTTCCTGGGTATGACGCTACAAGCTTGGCACACCTGTATTTGGGGAGTTTCTCCCATTCTTCTCTGCAGATTCTCTCAAGCTCTGTCAGGTTGGATGGGGAGCGTTGATGCACATCTATTTTCAGGTCTCTCCAGAGATATTCGATCGGGTTCAAGTCTGGGCTCTGGCTGGGCCCCTCAAGGACATTCAGAGACTTGTCCCAAAGCCACTCCCGCATTGTCTTGGTTGTGTGCTGTCATGATGTTGGCCTGGGGGAAGGTTTATGACAGTCATAAATACCTCTTTCCACCTTTTTCCTCTTTCTACCATACTGATGTTACATTTGCAAAATGTAAAATTAACTATATTCTGGTAATCCGACCAATTTAACATATGATGTCAGTTCGGTTGTCATCTGAGACATTCTCATCAATGATGAGATGACATAAACTCTACAGTGGAAAGTCTACACATCAGAGTTATCGGATTCACATGGAATTGTTGTTCAATTTATATGTTTGAATATGAAATTACTTGTGATGGGATGAAATGTGATTTTAGCTTCTAAAATGTGAGATTTGCGTTTTCATAAGATAGGGCTCTGCTCAATCAGTGGCCCGCCCCTGTGAAGGGACATGGGCTATAAAACTTTTCAAACACGCCCTCCTCTCCCTGCCTATATAAAGCCTTGACGGCAATATAACCTCCTGTTCTGAGGACGACTGTCCGATGTCAGAATGGTTCAGATAATAACTACAGAACGAAGCCAACATTAGCGTGAGATTTGGTTGCGAATGGTATAAACTTTGAACTCTTATTCACTACAGAAGTGATACCTCCTAACTATTGAGTTAGCAACAGCCGTTGCAAACGAGGGTTAGGAAGGAACAGACAGAGTATCCCGTCTACCAGACAACGACGTTACTACAACGTATTCAATTTACGAGCAGAGACATTCTTAAAAGGACAAAGGACTTGGTTGGGCAACACAGCCTTCCATCTACCACCAACCTAACGAAGCGCAGCTTCATCCTTTTCCAAATGGGCGGTAATTTAGAATGCATAAGATACTGTATTTACCATAGCACAGCTTCGCCCTTTGTTCCTCAGTCTTCCCGCTCTTTCACTCAAACCCAGCCCTTTCCTTTTGTGTAAGCAGCTGTCATATCTGTTCCGCCCGCTAGGGACGTTTTCCTTTATGACGTAATTTGTAATCAAGTTATGATTTAATTATGTGTTAGTGTAATTCTGTGTGATTAGTTAGGTATTTAGTAAATAAATAATTAAACCCAATTTTGTATTGCTGATTCAACTTGTTAGCCAGGGTTTGTGCAGATAACCAATCATTTAAAACTTTCAGATGAGACTGAATTAAGGTGACGATTAATATTGACTGCTATTGATGTAAAATATTACGAGGTCTTTAAGAGTTTATTCGGAAGATAACAGCTCTATAAATATTATTTTGTGGTGCCTGACTCTCTAGTTATTTACATTTACATGATTAGCTCAATCAGGTAATATTAATTACGGATAAATTATTTTATAGAATAGCATGTCATATCACTTAATCCGGCATAGCTAAAGACACGACAGTGCTTAGGGTCATTGTCCTGTTGGAAGTTGAACCTTTGCCTCAGTCTGAGGTCCTGAGCGCTAAGGAAAAGGTTTTCATCAAGGATCTCTCTGTACTTTGCTCCGTTCATCTTTGCCTCGATTCCTGACTAGTCTACTTGTCACTGCCTCTGAAAAATATCACATTTACATAAGTATTCAGACCCTTTACTCAGTACTTTGTTGAAGCACCTCTTTGTCTTGGCTGTGTGCTTAGGGTCATTGTCCTGTTGGAAGGTGACCTTTCGCCCCAGTCTGAGGTCCTGAGCGCTCTGGAGCAGATTTTCATCAACGATCTCTCTGTACTTTGCTCCGTTCATCTTTGCCTCGATTCCTGACTAGTCTCCTTGTCACTGCCTCTGAAAAAACATCTCCACAGCATGATGCTGAAACCACCTTGCTTCACCGTGGGGATGGTGCCAGGTTTCCTCCTGAAGTGACGCTTGGCATTCAGGCCTAAGATGTTAATTGTAAGGTAACAAAATGTGGAAAAAGTCAAGGGGTTTGAATATTTTCCGAAGGCACTGAATAGACAGGTGTGAGCCTTTCCAAATCATGTCTAATCAATTGAATTTACCACAGGTGGCCTCCAGTAAAGTTGTAGAAACATCTCAAGGGGCTTAGCGGGTAGAATAGTGCAGGACAAATATCATGGTTATATGGACACTCAATTACTATGGAACTTTTTAATGGTAAACTTATACACATTATATTATGATACATCGAATTTAAACTTGTATCTCCTTGTGGTAAATGGTGAAATAAGAAAGCTATAATTGTAACGACTTAGCAGATAATAAGAAACGACGAGCAGTATTTACCTGGCTAAAAGAGAATAAATATAATATCTATTGTTCACATGAAACTCATTCAACAATTTTAGATGACGTTGAAAAAGGAATGAGACAAAGAAACTCAAAAGGGATGATGATATTAATTAACAATAATTTTGATCCGAATGTGCAAATAGTCCAAATATATCCTCAAGGGATTACTTTAAATATGTTATTGGACAATAAATAGCTTATTAACTTATTAACCTTTACGGTACAAAGCTTCTTTGAAAATATGTATAATAATTTGATCAAACCTACAAGCAATACAAGACTTTATTATTATGGTGGGAGATTATAGTTATAATATAATATAATACTGTTCTAAATACCTACTAAAGGAAATCACACTACAAACTATCACCCTCAGGCACTCAGGAAATCATGAATGTCATGGATATATTGGAAATAGTGGATATATGGAAGCTTAAATACCCTGACCTAGTGAGATATACATTGGGGAGGCTCAATCAAGCTAGTCGTCAAAGCATACCACCTCATCTGTGAAGCATGGAGGAGGTGGTGTTATGGCGTGGGCATGTACTGTATGGCTGCAAATGGAACTGGTTCCATTGTATTTATTGATCTGACAAAAGCATCAGGATGAATTCTGAAGTGTTTAGTGCTAATGTTATTATCTGCTCAGAATCAGCCAAATGCTTCAAAGTCAATCACCTGACCTGAATCCAATTGAGCAATTTGACTTGTTGAAGGCCAAACTGAAGGCAAAATGCACCAAGAACAATCAGGAACTGAAGGCGGGTATAGTAATGGCCTGGCAGAGCATCACCAGGGAAGAAACCCATCATCTGTGATGTCTATGGGTTCCAGACTTCAGGCTGCTATTGACTGCAAAGGATTTGAAACCAAATATTAAAAAGCTCAATTTAATTTATGATTATGGTTAGTCTATCCAATTACTTCTGAGCCCCTAAAATTGGGGTATAAAAATGGTTGAAATTACAAAACGGTTTTACACAGTCATTTTGACAACACCCTTAAAACCAGTTTAGTCTATGGGGGCGCTATTTCATTATTGGATAAAAAAAACGTGCCCATTTTAAGCGCAATATTTTGTCACGAAAAGATGCTTGACTATGCATATAATTGACAGCTTTGGAAAGAAAACAGTCTGACGTTTCCAAAACTGCAAAGATATTATCTGTGAGTGCCACAGAACTCATGCTACAGGCGAAACCAAGATGAAACTTCAAACAGGAAATTAGCAGAATTTCTGAAGCTCTGTTTTCCATTGTCCATTTTCCATAGCGCCCCCATAGACTCAACAGGTTAAAGCACATCTTGATTTTTTTCCTTTCAAATCCATCAAGGTGGCGTACAGATGCAAATTGTGTCACTGTCCAAATACTTCTGGACCTGACTGTATGTGTCTCTGATATGGTCACAAATTTGGTATGACGCTAAGAAGTGTAGCTCAGTTTCCACCCCTGTATGGTTGGTTAAGGGCTTTTATGGGTTAAGGGCGTACGGTGTTGTATTCGGTGCATGTGACAAATAACATTTCATGTGATTTGATTTTGTGAGCAGTGTGCACATAGCGTGTCTTCTCTTGAGAGCAAGTTCTGCCTACTGCAGCCTTTCTCAATAGCAAGGCTATGCTCACTGAGTCTGTACATAGTCAAAGATTTCCTTAAGTTTGGGTCAGTCACAGTAGTCAGGTATTCTGCCAATGTGTACTCTCTGTGTAGGGCCAAATAGCATTCTAGTTTGCTCTGTTTTTTGTTAATTCTTTCCAATGGTTGGGTCTAATTGTGTTGCTGTCCTGGGGCACTGTGGGGTATGTTTGTGTTTGTGAACAGAGCCCCAGGACCAGCTTGCTTCGGGGACTCTTCTCCAGGTTCATCTCTCCGTAGGTGATGGCTTTGTTGTGGAAGGTTTGGGAATCGCTTCCTTTTAGGCGGTTGTAGAATTTAACGTCTCTTTCCTGGATTTTGATAATTAGTGGGTTTCGGCCTAATTCTGCTTTGCATACACTATTTGGTTGTCATGGAAATGTCCTCTATTTACCAAATCATGGGAGCAAACCACAACAAGTCAGAGTTAGTTATCAGTCCATCTTTTAATTATATGAGCTCTATCACAATCATGTGACTCTCAGGCAATTCAGTGTCTAACCATGAGTTATCTGAGAGCCCCTTCCACATTTCAAATGAGGTCCTTTATAGTAAAGACACACACAGGATAAGACAGCATAGACATAATAAATCGTTCAGCTTTGTCTCCTTACTCAAACCCCAGAACCATAAACCAACCCTCCATATCAACAGGGATATATCAAATTGTCATTTAGATACAACCAACTCTAAATACAACCAATCCTCTCTTGACAAGATCACAGAGACACACTGACTGGCACACAGACATTGTGGAGTCAAGAGATATGTTTACACATGATGATACTTTGACCTCTCCCCTCTCTGCGGAACCTGCAACTTAGTCTTGACATACAACAGATACTGCAAACCCTGCCACAGTATTATACAAAAATAACATTCTTGATGAGAAGTAATTTACACACATTTGATGAATATAAAACATCTTACATATGTTACCAACAAATTCTGATTCTTCCACAACATGGTGTTTTACGTGGTACACAGAGGATTTTTTTTGTAGAATTCTGCCGTCTCAGTTTGTTGTTTGTCCCATTTTGTGAATTCTGGTCGGCGAGCAAACACCAGGGCAAAAACCATAAAGGGCAAAGAGTTCTATAACCTGTTTGGGATAGGGGGCAGCATTTTCACGTTCGGATGAAAAGCATGCCCAGAGTAAACTACTACTCAGGCCCAGAAGCTAATATATCGATAATATTAGTAGTAGTATTGGATAGAAAACACTCTGAAGTTTCTAAAACTATTTGAATGATGTCTGTGAGTATAACAGAACTCATATGGCAGGCGAAAACCTGAGAAAAATCCAACCAGGAAGTGGGAAATCTGAGGCTTGTAGTTTTTCAACTCATTGCCTATCGAATATACAGTGTTTATGGGGTCATATTGCACTTCCTAAGGCTTCCACTAGAGGTCAACAGTCTTTAGAATGTTGTTTGAGGCTTCTACTGTGAAGTGGGGGTGAATGAGAGCTGATTCAACCAAAGGTCTGGCAGAATGCCATGAGCAAATCACGCGCGCGCCCGTGAGAGCGACCGGCGTTCCATTGCATTTCTAAAGACAAAGGAATTCTCCGGTTGGAACATTATTGCAGATTTAAAAACATCCTAAAGATTGATACTATACATCGTTTGACATGTTTCGACGAACTGTAATATAACTTTTTTGAACTTTTCGTCTGAACTTTCGCCTGGACTTGCCCGCTCCTCATGAGTTTGGATTTGTTTACTAAAAGCACTAACAAAAGGAGGTGTTAGGACATAAATGATGGACTTTATTGAGCAAAGAGAAGCAAACATTTATTGTGGAACTGGGATTCCTGGAAGTGCCTTCTGATGAAGATCATCAAAGGTAAGTGAATATTTATAACGCTATTATAACGCTATTTCTGACTTTTACTGACTCCACAACATGGCGGGTATCTGCATGGCTTGTTTTTGTGTTTATTATGAGTATTTCTGTAAATTGATGTGGCTCTCTGAAAATTCGCCAGATGTTTTCGAGGCACAACATTACTGACCATAAAACGTCAATGTAAACTGAGATTTTAGGATATAAATATGAACTTTGTCGAACAAAACATACATGTATTGTGTAACATGAAGTCCTACGAGTGTCATCTGATGAAGATCATCAAAGATTAGTGATTAATTTGATCTCTATTTCTGTTTTTTGTGACTCCTCTCTCTTTGGCTGGAAAATGGCTGTATGTGTTTTTGTGACTACTCTCAGACCTAACATACTATATGGTGTGCTTTCGCTGTGAAGCCTTTTTGAAATCAGACACGATGGGTAGATTTAACAAGAAGTTTTAAGCGTTAATTTGGTGTTTTGCACTTGTGAATGTATGAAAGTTTTTAAAAAAAACAATTATTTTTTTATTTCGTGCTCTGCCTTTTCAGTGGATGTTGTCGAGCCCTAACAAGTTAATATCTGATTCAAGTAATTTTAGCCAGATCCTAAATGGTATGTTGAATTTTATGTTCCTTTTGATGGCATAGAATGCTCTTCTTGCCTTGTCTCTCAGCTCGTTCACAGCTTTGTGGAAGTTACCTGTGGAGCTGAAGTTTAGGCCAAGGTATGTATGTATTTTTTTTCTGCTCTAGGGCAACGGTGTCTAGATGGAATTTGTGTTTGTGGTCCTGGCAATTGGACCTTTTTTTGGAACACCATTATTTTGGTCTTATTGAGATTTACTGTCAGTGCCCAGGTCTGGCAGAATCTGTGCAGAAGATCTATGTGCTGCTGTCGGCCCTCCTTGGTTGGTGACGGAAGCACCAGACCAAACAGTAGACATTTGACTTCAGATTAGGGTGAGGCTGGTTCTGCAGACTGTTCTAGTGCACTCGCTAATTCGTTGATATATTGAAGAGAGCTTAAGCTGCATCCATGTCCCACGGCCCTGTGGAAATAAATGTCCGACAAAGACATATCTGATATCGGCAGATATCATTCTTGATAATCTAACTGCACTGTCAATTTACAGTAGATATTACAGTGAAAGAATACCATGCTATTGTTTGAGGAGAGTTTTGAACCTGAAAAGTCATTAATCAACAAATTGGACACATTTAGGCAGTCTTGATACCAAAATTAAAACAGAAAGGCAATGGTTCATTGGATCAGTCTAAAACTTTTCACATACACTGCTGTCATCTAGTGGCCAAAAATCGAAATTGCATCTGGGCTGGAATAATACATTATGACCTTTCTCTTGCATTTCACATGTATGAATATATGACGGTACAAAAAAATACAAAAAATATAGTTTTTCTCCTTTGTATTATATTTTACCAGATCTATTGTGTTAGATTCCTTTCACAAACTTCAAAGTGTTTCCTTTCAAATGGTACCAAGAATATGCATATCCTTATATATATGCATAGCTTCAAGGCCTGAGCTACAGGCAGTTAGATTTGGGTATGTTATTTTAGGGCCTGAGCTACAGGCAGTTAGATTTGGGTATGTTATTTTAGGGCCTGAGCTACAGGCAGTTAGATTTGGGTATGTTATTTTAGGGCCTGAGCTACAGGCAGTTAGATTTGGGTATGTTATTTTCGGCAAAATTTTAAAAAAAAGGGGGCGGATCCTTAATAGGTAAAGAGTTTAAGTATAGCCAATTGGAATTTGTGGTCTGAATATTGTATAATTTCATGTAGGATACCATCAACACCACAGGTCATTTTGGGTTGGAGGGAACGTATTTTGTCATTCAATGTAATTGGAGAATCCAGTGGGTCCTGGTAGTGTTTAATAGTAGTTGATTCTAAGATCTGTAATTGATCATGTATATGTTTTTGCTGTTTGTTCTTTGTTGTAGAGCCAAAAAGATTGGAGAAGTGGTTTACCCATACATCTCAATTTTGGATATATAACTCTTTTGTATTGTTGTTTGTTTTACGTGTTGCAATTTTCCCAGAAGTGGTTAGAGTCTATGGATTCTTCAGTTACATTGAGCTGATTTCTGACATGCTGTTCCTTCTTTTTCTGTAGTGTATTTATTTCTGTATTGTTTTAGTGATTCATCCTAGTGATGGCGAAGGCTCAGGTTTTCTGGGTCTCTGTGTTTTTGGTTGGATAGGTTTCTAAATTTCTTTCTTAGATTTTCGCATTCTTCATCAAACCATTTGTCATTGTTGTTAATGTTCAAAGTTGTAATAAAAAATCTATCGCATTTCTTGATATTATTCTGTTGCTTAGGCTTTGATGCTTCATGATTAAATATTGCTCTGTTCAAGTAGACTGTGATTTTACTGTGGTCTGATAGGGGTGTCGGTGGACTGACTGTGAACGCTCTGAGAGACTCTGGGTTGAGGTCAGTGATAAAGTAGTCTACAGTACTACTGCTAAGAGATCAGCTATAGGTGTACCTACCATAGGAGTCCCCTCAAAAGCCTACCATTGATTATGTACATACCCAGCGTGCAAAAAAGATTTAGGAGTTGTAACCTGTTTTTGTTGGTTATGTTGTCATAGTTGTGCCTAGGGGGACATATGGGGGAGGGAAAGATGTCACCTCCAGGTAGGTGTTTGTCCCCCTGTGTGCTAAGGGTGTCAGGTTCTTGTCCGGTTCTGGCATTTAGGTTGCCACAGACTAGTACATGTCCTCGGGCCTGGAAATGATTGATTTCCCCCTCCAGGATGGAGAAGCTGTCTTCATTAAAGTATGTTGAGGGATTCTAGTGGGGGATATACTGTAGATAGAACACAATTTTTCTTTTAATTTTTTTTAGATTTTCTAGCCAAATGTATAATATTCCAGTTTTGATTAATTTTAATAGTCAGTTATGTCTGCTCTATATCACATTAGCATACCCCCTGAGTCCCTTCCCTGTTTCACACCAGCTCCCTGTAACCTAGGGGGCAACCAGTGGGTCAATCTCCTCTATACCATGTTTCTTGTAGGATAACAATTTCTGTATCTTCTTTGGTGAAGTCCAGGTTCCTGCTCTTTAGGCCAAAGGCAGGCCTTGGATATTCCAAGATGAGATATTGAAGGCCTTGTGTTCCATAAAGTGTCCAATGTCGTTGGTTGTGTGGTTTGGCCTCAGACCAGTAAGTGTGAGCAGAGCCTGCTGAGCTTCTGGTACATGCCATTGGCTTGGGCGTATGTGTGACTTCCATGTTGGTGCCCTCCTTGTGGGAGTGGAGCATGGGGTGAGCAGGAAGGGCATAGGTTTGATCTGATGGGGCCTAAATGGGATGTGGGCATGGTTGACTTGGGGGGGGGGGGGGTGTTGATTGGTTGGGGTGGGGGTGTGGATGTAGCTGGTGGTACTGTGGTCTGGATGTAGGTCTTCTCGGCGTGGGTCCTCTATGTGTAGGTCCAGGGGGGGTCCTGCAGGTCTTGGAGAGTGTCTCGCTGGTCTGGGCAGGGTGTCTGTTGAACTGTTGCTCCTGTGTGAGGTGTTGGGGCTGCGGTTGAGGGTGAGGGTGATGTACTTTAGGGTCCGGGCGAAGGTGGGCACTGCTGCCTTGTATAGGTGGACCTGCTCAAGTCCAGGGTGGAGTGGAGGGTAAACACGTACACATTTGGTTTTGAGGCACATTCATGGGAAAGACTTGCGCTTACCAAGGCTGAAGTCTTTTCATGGTAGCAGGGTGGAGATAACCACTTTTGTGTTGGGGAAAGTAGAAGAAGCTCTTTCAATCACATCCTTGATGGCTGTGGCCAAGCTTTCCTGCTCTGTTCTCAGGTCGTTTGTGTGTGTGGTTTTATGTGGCTGGCTGATCCTAGTCACAACTTGTAGACTTGTTTATGCGTTTTGTTGCAAGTGTTACTTTGCTACCTGCCAACTTTACGTTTTTTACTTTTTAAATACCGATTTATATTTAAAAAAATTCCCTCGCTCGACTTTTTTCATTCAACTTTTTCCCCCAGACGTTTTATCTGGACGTGTTTCTACAGGACCTCCACCAGCCAACCAGTAGTAACATTAACATGATGCTTTATCTGGACATGGTTCTACAGGACCTCCACCAGCCAACCAGTAGTAACATTAACATGATGCTTTATCTGGACGTGGTTCATCAGGACCTCCACCAGCCAACCAGTAGTAACATTAACATGATGCTTTATCTGGACGTGGTTCATCAGGACCTCCACCAGCCGAAGCTAAGTAGTAACATTAACATTATGCCTTCTAATCGCTGTACTCATAATATACAGGAGAACGATTGCCTTACGGCGAGGATAGCTGTGCTGCAAGCCCAGGTTCAGACACAATCGTTAGGCAAGGGTAATTTCAGTGTAGGAAAGGAGGAAACAGCATCTGTGCCACCAGAAAGTACAGATAGTAGTATAAACATTAGTATAAATATCCTCGCAAGGTCCCCGCAGCCAGACAACTTTCTCATGACTTCCAGAGAGAAATGCTGTAGGAATGCTCAACCGGTGTCGCTCATAGGGTGCAGGCCAGGCAGCAGGCTGTTAGCCAGCCTGCCAGCTTAGTGGAGTCTGCCACTAGCACAGTCAGTGTCGTAAGCTCAGCTATCCCCATTGAGACTGTGTCTGTGCCTCGACCTAGGTCGGGTCAAACTAAACATGGCGGAGTTCGCTTTAGCAATCTCACTGGATTAAAGACCTCCATTCAAGTCATTATTGAAAGAGATTGTGATATCTCACATCTCAAAATAGGGCTACTTAATGTTAGATCCCTCACTTCCAAGGCAGTTATAGTCCATGAACTAATCACTGATCATAATCTTGATGTGATTGGGCTGACTGAAACATGGTTTAAGCCTGATGAATTTACTGTGATAAATGAGGCCTCACCTCCTGGCTACACTAGTGACCAATATACCTGCGCATCCTGCAAAGGCGGAGGTGTTGCTAACATTTACGATACCAAATTTCAATACACAACAAAAAAATGATTGCGTTTTTGTCTTTTGAGCTTCTAGTCATGAAATCTATGCATACTACCCAATCACATTGTATAGCTACTGTTTACACGCCTCCTGGGCCGTACACTGAGATCTCTGAATTCCTATCAGACCTTGTAGTCATGGCAGATAATTTTCACATTTTTGGTGACTTGGTGACTTTTTGATAATATTCACATGAAAAGTCCACAGATCCACTTCAAAAGGCTTTCGGAGCCATTATCGACTCAGTGGGTTTTGTCCGACAGGTCTCCGGAACGACTGCCACAGTCATACTCTGGACCTAGTTTTGTCCCGTGGGATAAATATTGTGCATCTAAATGTCTTTCCTCATAATCCTGGACTATCGGACCACCATTTTATTACGTTTGCAATTGCAACAAATAATCTGCTCAAACCCCAACCAAGGATCATCGAAAACTGTGCTATAAATTCTCTGACAACCCAAAGATTCCGAGATGCCCTTCCAGACTCCCTCCACCTTCCCAAGGAAGTCAGAGTACAACAATCAGTTAACCACCTAACTGAGGAACTTATATTCAGTCGCACCCCTAAAAACAAAAAACATTTGTCATTAGAAACTAGCTCCCTGGTACACAGAAAATACCCGAGCTCTGAAGCAAACTTCCAGAGCTTCCACACTAAACTGGAAGTTTTCCGACTAGCTTGGAAAGACAGTACCGTGCCGTATCGAAGAGCCCTTACTGCTGCTCGATCATCCTATTTTTCCAACTTAATTGAGGAGAATAAGAACAATCCAACATTTATTTTTGATACTGTTGCAAACTAAAAAGCAGCATTCCCCAAAAGAGGATGGCTTTCAATTCAGCAGTAATAAATTCATGAACTTCTTTGAGGAAAAGATAATGATAATTAGAAAGCAAATTATGGACTCCTCTTTAAATCTGCGTATTTCTCCAAAGCTCAGTTGTCCTGAGTCTGCACAACACTGCCAGGCCCTAAGATCAAGGGAAACACTCAAGTTTTTTAATACTATGTCTCTTGACATTGATGAACATTTTCATGGCCTCTAAACCTTCAAGCTGCATACTGGACCCTATTCCAACTGAACTACTGAAAGAGCTGCTTCCTGTGCTTGGCCCTCCTATGTTGAACATAATAAACAGGCTCCCTATCCACCGGATGTGTACCAAACTCACTAAAAGTGGCAGTATTTAATTAAAGTCTCTTGAAAAAGCCAAACCTTGACCCAGAAAATATAAAGAACTATCGGCCTATATCAAATCTCCCGTTGCTCTCAAACATTTTAGAAAAAGTTGTGGTCACTGACTCCCTGAAGACAAACAATGTATACGAAACACTGAAGTCTGGTTTTAGACCCCATCATAGCACTGAGACTGCACTCGTGAAGGTAGTATATTACCTTTCAATGGCTTCAGACCGAGGCTCTGCATCTGTCCTCGTGCTCCTAGACCTTAGTGCTGCTTTTGATACCGTCGATCACCACATCCTTTTGGAGAGATTGGAAACCCAAGTTGGTCCCAAGTTTAGATCTTATCTTTCGGAAAGATATCAGTTTGTCTCTGTTGATGGTTTGTCTTTTGACAAATCAACTGTAAATTGCGGTGTACCTCAAGGTTTCGTTTTAGGACCACTATTGTTTTCAATATATATTTTACCCCTTGTCAATGTCATTCTAAAACATATTTGTTAACTTTCACTGCTTTGCGGATGATACACAGCTGTACATTTCGATGAAACATGGTGAAGCCCCCAAGTTGCCCTCCCTAGAAGCCTGTGTTTCAGACATAAGGAAGTGGATGGCGGCAAACGTTTTACTTTTAAACTCGGACAAAACAGAGATGCTTGTTCTAGGTCCAAAGAAACAAAGAGATATTCTGTTGGATCTGACAATTAATCTTGATGGTTGTACAGTCGTCTCAGATAAAACTGTGAAGGACCTCTGCGGTACTCTGGACTCTGATCTCTCTTTTGACGAACATATAACAAGACTGTTTCAAGGACATTTTTTTTTACATCTACGTAACATTGCAAAAATCAAAAATGTGGCAGTAAAATGTATCCATGCTTCTATCACTTCTAGATTAAACTACTGCAATGCTCTACTTTCCGGCTACCCGGATAAAGCACTAAATAAACTTTAGTTAGTGCTAAACACGGCTACTAGAATCTTGACTAGAACCAAAAAATTTGATCATATTACTCTAGTTCTAGCCTCTCTACACTGGCCTCCTGTTAAGGCTATTGTTGTCAAGGGCTTTGACACCTCTCAGTTCACACATCAGTGCTAATTGAAGTTGTATCTGTCTTATTCTACCAAGCTTGGTAGCCTGAATTTAGCATTCAGTCCTTATAAAGTCAAACATAGCATTGTAATACATTTTTCTTCTTGGCATTAAAAAAGATTCAGACTAAACATTACTCACTCAGTTCCAGGTTGGATGGTGTTTTCCGGTTTCTGTTTGTTTGCCAGAGCATTTGCTGTATAGCTTGGAGATAATAATCTTTGGTAGTAGGAATCCTTCCAGGTAATTGTGTCCAAAATCAGGTTGTAGGTTTGGAGTTATGATTTGGATTGAAGGTTGTGGAGAGTAGTATACAGTTAAATATTTTTGGAAGGAGCTCATCTGCTCATGACCTCTCTCATATCAGTATCTCTCTCTCACTCTCTCCCTCTCATGGACCTTCTATCTCTCTCTCTCTCTCTCTCTCTCTCTCTCTCTCTCTCTCTCTCTCTCTCTCTCTCTCTCTCTCTCTCTCTCTCTCTCTCTCTCTCTCTCTCTCTCTCTCTCTCTCTCTCTCTCTCTCTCTCTCTCTCTCTCTCTCTCTCTCTCTCTCTCTACCTCTCTCTCTCTCTCTCTCTCTACCTCTCTCTCTCTCTCTCTCTCTACCTCTCTCTCTCTCTCTTTCTCTCTCTCTCCCCTCCTCATGGACCTTCTACCTGGACATTTTCAGGTATGTTTATCCCGTTTTGTTCTGTTTGCTTCTGTTAAGAAACATTTTTCAACGGAATCGGCGGAATGAATAAACCCCTGATACACAGTTCACTTTCATAGTAGCCACATACATACAGCATGATCCCTTTGATCATTTTAGAATTTCTTCTGGCAACACAGCTGTGACCAGGCAAAAAAAAACTTTCCAAGGCCAAAAATGAGTATCATGACCGCTAACCGCTGCACACAGCCTACATCGTTATCAAGTCATTATCAACATAGCTGCTAAAAAGTCTCATGCCTCACCAGCCCCAACCAGCACCATGCCTCAACCAACACCATGCCCCAACCAGCACCATGCCCCAACCAGCCCCATGCCCCAACCAGCACCATGCCCCAACCAGCACCATGCCCCAACCAGCACCATGCCCCAACCAGCACCATGCCCCAACCAGGACAATGCCCCATGCCCCAACAGCCGTAACCAGCCCCAACCAATCACAACCAGCCCAATGCACAACCAGCCCCAAACAGCCCATTACCCACCAGCCCAAACCAGCGCCCACCAGCTCCAACCAGCCCCATGCCCCACCAGCCCCCCAAAAGCCCCATACGCCCCAAAACCCAATCACCACCAGCCGTAACCAGCCCAAACCAACGTAACCTGCACAACCAGCCCCATGCCTCACATCCTCAACTAGCCTCAACCAGCCCCTACCAGCCTCAACCAGCCCCAACCTTCCGCAATCAGCCCCAATCAGCCCCAACCAGCCCCCACCAGCCCTAACCTGCCCCAACCAGCCCCATGCCCCACCAGCCCCTACCAGCCCCTACCAGCCCCAACCAGCCCCATGCACAACCAGCCCCATGCCTCACATCCTCAACTAGCCTCAACCAGACCAATGCCCCACCAGCCCCAAACAGCCCCATGCCCAACCAGCCCCATGCCCCTACCAGCCACAACCAGCCCCAACAAGCCCCATTCCCCACCAGCCCCAAGCACAACCAGCCCCATGCCAAACCAGCCCCAACCAGCCCCATGCCCAACCAGCCCCATGCACAACCATCCCCAGCCTCAACCAGCCCAACCAGCCCCATGCCCAACCAGCCCCATGCCCACCAGTCCCAACCAGCCCCAACCAGCCCCATGCCCCACCAGCCCTAACCAGCCCCAACCAGCCCCATGCCCCACCAGCCTCAACCAGCCCCAACCAGCCCCATGCCCAACCAGCCCCATGCCCACCAGTCCCAACCAGCCCCAACCAGCCCCATGCCCCACCAGCCCTAACCAGCCCCAACCAGCCCCATGCCCCACCAGCCTCAACCAGCCCCAACCAGCCCCATGCCCAACCAGCCCCATTCCCACCAGTCCCAACCAGCCCCAACCAGCCCCATGCCCCACCAGCCCTAACCAGCCCCTTGCCCCACCAACCCTAACCAGCCCCATGCCCCACCAGCCCCATGCCCAACCAGCCCCATGCCCCATGCCCCATGCCCCACCAGACCCAACCAGCCCCAACCAGCCCCATGCCCCATGCCCCACCAGCCCCAATCAGCCCCCACCAGCCCTAACCTGCCCCAACCAGCCCCATGCCGCACCAGCCCCTACCAGCCCCTACCAGCCCCATGCACAACCAGCCCCATGCCTCACATCATCAACTAGCCTCAACCAGACCCATGCCCCACCAGCCCCAAACAGCCCCATGCCCAACCAGCCCCATGCCCCTACCAGCCACAACCAGCCCCAACCAGCCCCATGCCCCATGCCCCATCAGCCCAAACCAGCCCCAACCAGTCCCATACCCCAATAGCCCTAACCAGCCCCAACCAGCCCCATACCCCAATAGCCCTAACCAGCCCCAACCAGCCCCATGCCCCAACCAGCCCTAACCAGCCCCAACCAGCCCCATGCCCAATCAGCCCTAACCACTAAACTCCTCCCTCCCTCGCCGTCTGCTGCTCATGCTAATATCTAACAATAACACTAAACTCCTCCCTCCCTCGCCGTCTGCTGCTCATGCTAATATCTAAGGATAACACTAAACTCCTCCCTCCCTCGCCGTCTGCTGCTCATGCTAATATCTAACGATAACACTAAACTCCTCCGTCCCTCGCCGTCTGCTGCTCATGCTAATATCTAAGGATAACACTAAACTCCTCCCTCCCTCGCCGTCTGCTGCTCATGCTAATAGCAAACGATAACACTAAACTCCTCCCTCCCTCGCCGTCTGCTGGTCATGCTAATATCTAAGGATAACACTGAAACGTTTCTGATGTGTTGGTGGCACTGTGTCATGCCGTGGTCATGTGTGTTTTCTGAATTCTCACAGGAAAGAGAAGGAGTGAGTTAGACCCAGCTTGTTCCAGGTTTGGAATGATTGATATCAGGAGTGCACACCACACACACTCACTGAAACACACACTCACACTCACGCACACGGTCATGTCTTATAATAATATACGTTCACAGCACATCAGTTGTGGGTCTAAACGAGATGTGTTTTATACCCCCTCTGTAAAGTCTCAGAGGCCCATTTGGTTAGATTGCTTACGACACGTCATACAGCAGACGCTAGAATGTTCTACGTTGAAATACAGGTCGACATCCGGATGCATTGAGATGAGAGATAACAGTAAAGTTCATGTATTGCTCATATGAGGTCTGGCTATCGATGAGTGTAATCAATTTCCCTCCGTCGTAACACATACAGTGGACCACTGGCTCTGACAGGGTCATTGTTATCCAACAGTAATTTGTGACCTGTCAGTGAGAGAACAACCCCCCCCCCCCCCCCCCACCCCAAAAAACCAGACAAATCATTGCTTTCTTGTTATAACATAGAACAGCCATGTTTCTTTTCCTTCAACCAACAAGTATTCCCTTTTATGGTGTTGGGTTCAGCAGCCAGCATAGCTCCATATGAACTCAACTCTACTCAGTCTCACACACACACACACACACACACACACACACACACACACACACACACACACACACACACACACACACACACACACACACACACACACACAATCTCTCTCTGGCCTTTCCAGATCATTTCAAACCTACAAGACACGTACAGGTTGCATAAACATGGAAAGATGATACAGGCTGTAACTATGTAACTGTATAGCGATATATTATATCGCTGAAAAACATGACTGACGACAGCTGATTTAAGATAAAGCAAGTAGCATGTTAGGGGCTAGTCGATGCTGACACAACAAATAATGAGCATGTGACAGTGAGAATGTTTAAACTAACAGCTGTTACAAACTACCTGATGGTTACCAGCTGTTACAAACTACCTGATGGTTACCAGCTGTTACAAACTACCTGATGGTTACCAGCTGTTACAAACTACCTGATTGTTACCAGCATTTACAAACTACCTGATGGTTACCAGCCTCTACAAACTACCTGATGGTTACCAGCCTCTACAAACTACCTGATGGTTACCAGCTGTTACAAACTACCTGATGGTTACCAGCCTCTACAAACTACCTGATGGTTACCAGCAGCAACAAACTACCTGATGGTTACCAGCCTCTAAAAACTACCTGATGGTTACCAGCCTCTACAAACTACCTGATGGTTACCAGCCTATACAAACTACCTGATGGTTACCAGCTGCTACAAACTACCTGATGGTTACCAGCCTCGACAAACTACCTGATGGTTACCAGACTCTACAAACTACATGATAGTTACCAGCCTCTACAAACTCCCTGGTGGTTACCAGCCTCTACAAACTACCTGATGGTTACCAGCAGCTACAAACTACCTGATGGTTACCAGCATTTACAAACTACCTGATGATTACCAGCCTCTACAAACTACCTGATGGTTACCAGCCTCTACAAATTACCTGATGGTTACCAGCTGATACAAACTACCTGATGGTTACCAGCCTCTACAAATTACCTGATGGTTACCAGCTGTTACAAACTACCTGATGGTTACCAGCTGTTACAGCCTACCTGATGGTTACCAGCCTCTACAAACTACCTGATGGTTACCAGCCTCTACAAATTACCTGATGGTTACCAGCTGATACAAACTACCTGATGGTTACCAGCCTCTACAAATTACCTGATGGTTACCAGCTGATACAAACTACCTGATGGTTACCAGCTGTTACAAACTACCTGATGGTTACCAGTCTCTACAAACTACCTGATGGTTACCAGCTGTTACAAACTACCTGATGGTCACCAGCCTCTACAAACTACCTGATGGTTACCAGCCTCTACAAACTACCTGAAGGTTACCAGCCTCTACAAACTACCTGATGGTTACCAGCCTCTACAAACTACCTGATGGTTACCGGCCTTTACAAACTACCTGATGGTTACCAGCTGTTACAAACTACCTGATGGTTACCAGCCTCTACAAACTACCTGATGGTTACCAGCCTCTACAAACTACCTGATGGTTACCAGTCTCTACAAACTACCTGATGGTTACCAGCCTCTACAAACTACCTGATGGTTACCGGCCTTTACAAACTACCTGATGGTTACCAGCTGTTACAAACTACCTGATGGTTACCAGCCTCTACAAACTACCTGATGGTTACCAGCCTCTACAAACTACCTGATGGTTACCAGTCTCTACAAACTACCTGATGGTTACCAGCTGTTACAAACTACCTGATGGTTACCAGCCTCTACAAACTACCTGATGGTTACCAGCCTCTACAAATTACCTGATGGTTACCAGCTGTTACAAACTACCTGATGGTTACCAGCTGATACAAACTACCTGATGGTTACCAGTCTCTACAAACTACCTGATGGTTACCAGCTGTTACAAACTACCTGATGGTTACCAGCTGATACAAACTACCTGATGGTTACCAGCCTCTACAAATTACCTGATGGTTACCAGCTGTTACAAACTACCTGATGGTTACCAGCTGATACAAACTACCTGATGGTTACCAGTCTCTACAAACTACCTGATGGTTACCAGCTGTTACAAACTACCTGATGGTTACCAGCCTCTACAAACTACCTGATGGTCAACAGCCTCTACAAACTACCTGATGGTTACCAGGCTCTACAAACTACCGGATGGTTACCAGCCTCTACAAACTACTTGATGTTTACCAGCCTCTACAAACTACCTGATGGTTACCAGCTGTTACAAACTACCTGATGGTTACCAGCCTCTACAGACTACCTGATGGTTACCAGCCTCTACAAACTACCTGATGGTTACCAGCCTCTACAGACTACCTGATGGTTACCAGCCTCTACAGACTACCTGATGGTTACCAGGCTCTACAAACTACCTGATGGTTACCAGCCTCTACAAACTACCTGATGGTTACCAGCTGTTACAAACTACCTGATGGTCAACAGCCTCTACAAACTACCTGATGGTCACCAGCCTCTACAGACTACCTGATGGTTACCAGCTGTTACAAGCATTGTATTGATACTCTCTACCACACAAATCAGTGTCGTCTCAGAGTAGGAGAGCTCATCTAGGATCAGTTTCCCCCTTGTCCATGTAATCTTATTCATTATGAGATTTAAAAGGGAAAACAGAACCTAGATCCTAGACTCTGAGACACTTGATACATACGGCTACTAGTAGAAATGTGTTTCAAACACCTCTACACAGCATAGCCACAGAAAACACACACAGAACAACCCGTGAAATTATACACACACCTCAAACACCTCTACGCAGCATAGCCACAGAACACACACACAGACAAACCTGTGAAATCAAGTAGTAGGCAGTGCAGTAGCAATATGGGCCAGATCTAATCAGAATAATTATGTTTCCCCTTCGTCAGCTCAGAGCGAGATACATTAAGTCCATCTGTAATGAGCAGACGCACACACACACACACACACACACACACACACACACACACACACACACACACACACACACACACACACAACACACACACACACACCATAGGACCCACAGCGAGACACAGAACTGAAATATTACAGATAAGAGGAACTAATGTAATAGATTGACTGCTGTGTGTGTGTGTGTGCGTGCGTGCGTGCGTGCGTGCGTGTGTGTGTGTGTGTGTGTGCGTGCGTGCGTGCGTGTGTGCGTGCGTGCGTGTGTGTCTTCACTGATAAATGAATGTGCATCATTTAAACCAGTTATAATCACAGAATGCAGAGCAGACAGGCTCCTTCACACCAGCTCTCTGCTCATCCAATAAATACAGGGAAAAACAAATGAACCATGTGTTAATTAGTTTCAGTGTTATGGAATTCCATCTGATAATGACTTGGGACCACTTGGGAAATCTACAGCAGCACCACTCAAATATCCCGAGATGGAGAAATTTAAAAAAACGTATAAATAAGATCCTCGTGGCTCCCAATCCCTGACAAATGGCACCCTATTCCCTATGTACCCTATAGGGCTCTGGTCTAAAGTAGTGCACTACATATAGGGAATAGGGTGCCATAGGGCTCTGGTCTAAAGTAGTGCACTATATATAGCGAATAGGGTGCCATAGGGCTCTGGTCTAAAGTAGTGCACTATATAGGGAATAGGGTGCCATAGGGCTATGGTCTAAAGTAGTGCACTATATAGGGAATAGGGTGCCATAGGGCTCTGGTCTAAAGTAGTGCACTAAGGAATTTACTTTGTAGAAAGATGTTTTTGAATGGATTTACACTCATTATTGTTATAATGGAAAGTGTGTCTGTCCTCTGACTTGTAGCTGTTCAATGTGCCTTTAATGCAGTCCCTGACAAATGGCACCCTATTCCCTATGTACCCTATAGTGTTATAATGGAACGTATGTCTGTCCTCTGACTTGTAGCTGTTCAATGTGCCTTTAATGCAGTCCCTGACAAATGGCACCCTATTCCCTATGTACCCTATAGTGTTATAATGGAACGTATGTCTGTCCTCTGACTTGTAGCTGTTCAATGTGCCTTTAATGCAGTCCCTGACAAATGGCACCCTATTCCCTATGTACCCTATAGTGTTATAATGGAATGTATGTCTGTCCTCTGACTTGTAGCTGTTCAATGTGCCTTTAATGCAGTCCCTGACAAATGGCACCCTATTCCCTATGTACCCTATAGTGTTATAATGGAACGTATGTCTGTCCTCTGACTTGTAGCTGTTCAATGTGCCTTTAATGCAGTCCCTGACAAATGGCACCCTATTCCCTATGTACCCTATAGTGTTATAATGGAACGTATGTCTGTCCTCTGACTTGTAGCTGTTCAATGTGCCTTTAATGCAGTCCCTGACAAATGGCACCCTATTCCCTATGTACCCTATAGTGTTATAATGGAACGTATGTCTGTCCTCTGACTTGTAGCTGTTCAATGTGCCTTTAATGCAGTCCCTGACAAATGGCACCCTATTCCCTATGTACCCTATAGTGTTATAATGGAACGTATGTCTGTCCTCTGACTTGTAGCTGTTCAATGTGCCTTTAATGCAGTCCCTGACAAATGGCACCCTATTCCCTATGTACCCTATAGTGTTATAATGGAACGTATGTCTGTCCTCTGACTTGTAGCTGTTCAATGTGCCTTTAATGCAGTCCCTGACAAATGGCACCCTATTCCCTATGTACCCTATAGTGTTATAATGGAACGTATGTCTGTCCTCTGACTTGTAGCTGTTCAATGTGCCTTTAATGCAGTCCCTGACAAATGGCACCCTATTCCCTATGTACCCTATAGTGTTATAATGGAACGTATGTCTGTCCTCTGACTTGTAGCTGTTCAATGTGCCTTTAATGCAGTCCCTGACAAATGGCACCCTATTCCCTATGTACCCTATAGTGTTATAATGGAACGTATGTCTGTCCTCTGACTTGTAGCTGTTCAATGTGCCTTTAATGCAGTCCCTGACAAATGGCACCCTATTCCCTATGTACCCTATAGTGTTATAATGGAACGTATGTCTGTCCTCTGACTTGTAGCTGTTCAATGTGCCTTTAATGCAGTCCCTGACAAATGGCACCCTATTCCCTATGTACCCTATAGTGTTATAATGGAACGTATGTCTGTCCTCTGACTTGTAGCTGTTCAATGTGCCTTTAATGCAGTCCCTGACAAATGGCACCCTATTCCCTATGTACCCTATAGTGTTATAATGGAACGTATGTCTGTCCTCTGACTTGTAGCTGTTCAATGTGCCTTTAATGCAGTCCCTGACAAATGGCACCCTATTCCCTATGTACCCTATAGTGTTATAATGGAACGTATGTCTGTCCTCTGACTTGTAGCTGTTCAATGTGCCTTTAATGCAGTCCCTGACAAATGGCACCCTATTCCCTATGTACCCTATAGTGTTATAATGGAACGTATGTCTGTCCTCTGACTTGTAGCTGTTCAATGTGCCTTTAATGCAGTCCCTGACAAATGGCACCCTATTCCCTATGTACCCTATAGTGTTATAATGGAACGTATGTCTGTCCTCTGACTTGTAGCTGTTCAATGTGCCTTTAATGCAGTCCCTGACAAATGGCACCCTATTCCCTATGTACCCTATAGTGTTATAATGGAACGTATGTCTGTCCTCTGACTTGTAGCTGTTCAATGTGCCTTTAATGCAGTCCCTGACAAATGGCACCCTATTCCCTATGTACCCTATAGTGTTATAATGGAACGTATGTCTGTCCTCTGACTTGTAGCTGTTCAATGTGCCTTTAATGCAGTCCCTGACAAATGGCACCCTATTCCCTATGTACCCTATAGTGTTATAATGGAACGTATGTCTGTCCTCTGACTTGTAGCTGTTCAATGTGCCTTTAATGCAGTCCCTGACAAATGGCACCCTATTCCCTATGTACCCTATAGTGTTATAATGGAACGTATGTCTGTCCTCTGACTTGTAGCTGTTCAATGTGCCTTTAATGCAGTCCCTGACAAATGGCACCCTATTCCCTATGTACCCTATAGTGTTATAATGGAACGTATGTCTGTCCTCTGACTTGTAGCTGTTCAATGTGCCTTTAATGCAGTCCCTGACAAATGGCACCCTATTCCCTATGTACCCTATAGTGTTATAATGGAACGTATGTCTGTCCTCTGACTTGTAGCTGTTCAATGTGCCTTTAATGCAGTCCCTGACAAATGGCACCCTATTCCCTATGTACCCTATAGTGTTATAATGGAACGTATGTCTGTCCTCTGACTTGTAGCTGTTCAATGTGCCTTTAATGCAGTCCCTGACAAATGGCACCCTATTCCCTATGTACCCTATAGTGTTATAATGGAACGTATGTCTGTCCTCTGACTTGTAGCTGTTCAATGTGCCTTTAATGCAGTCCCTGACAAATGGCACCCTATTCCCTATGTACCCTATAGTGTTATAATGGAACGTATGTCTGTCCTCTGACTTGTAGCTGTTCAATGTGCCTTTAATGCAGTCCCTGACAAATGGCACCCTATTCCCTATGTACCCTATAGTGTTATAATGGAACGTATGTCTGTCCTCTGACTTGTAGCTGTTCAATGCGTCTTTACCACCGTAGCTTCATAAAAAATAGTTGATGTAATAAACGGTTGTGTGATTTCTATCTGACATATGATTCAGAACAAAAGAGGGGGTCATACATCCATTGCATTTTTTTTAGACTGTTAGGGGCATTGAATTACAGGAGTCTAAAATGCACATTTTTTTAAATTAATTATATTCTGCTGATTTCAACTGACCGACGTGCCTTAATTAAATCAGCTTGATTAGCCCTTTCCCTCTCATCCCCACAACCACATCATCATTACAGACAACACTTGACACAAAATATACCTCTCCGGAGTTCTGCTTCCCTATTGCCATGAAAGGGGATAATTCGACCCAAAATACAACATGACATATTGGTTTCTTTACCCTATAAGTAGTCTGGACAAGGTAACATTTTGAGAAAGTGGCCAGGTAAACATGAATATGAATGAGTATTGGAAGTTTAACCTTGTACTTAGGCAGCTTATAGGGTAAGGAAACAACTATGTCATTATGTAAATGTGCTGTTATAATCTCCACCCGGCACAGCCAGAAGAGGACTGGCCACCCCTCATAGCCTGGTTCCTCTCTAGGTTTCTTCCTAGGTTTTGGCCTTTCTAGGGAGTTTTTCCTAGCCACCGTGCTTCTACACCTGCATTGCTTGCTGTTTGGGGTTTTAGGCTGGGTTTCTGTACAGCACTTTGAGACATCAGCTGATGTACGAAGGCCGTTACAAATACATTTGATTTGATTTGATTTAAATTGGGTGATAGGGTAAGGAAACAAATATGTCATTATGTAAATTGGGTGAACTATCCCTTTTTAATGTACAGCCCTGTTCTCTTAGCAGTTCCACAAAAACTGAAAACAGCCTCAGCTTGAAGTGAATAACAACAATAAAACAACAGGAGAAAAGAACAGAAACAAAGAGTCATAAAGAAACAACAGTTTGACATGGTTGAGTTCATGGTTGAGTTCATGGGTGAGTTCATGGGTGAGTTCATGGTTGAGTTCATGGTTGAGTTCATGGTTGAGTTCATGGGTGAAAGGGTTATTGGTCCTGAAGTGTTTTCTGAGTTTTGATCACAGTTCGGGGAGGTTTAATTATCTCCCTGGGGAGGGGGGGGGGGGGGGGGGGTGGCGCCGGAGGGAAGGGCTGCCGTCCTATCGGCTCTCATCTAATTACGCTATTTTGTTTGTCTTTTCGCGTTGTTCGTAACTTGTTTAGTACGTAATGCTGCTGCTACCATCTCTTATGGCCCGAAAAAGAGCTTCTGGACATCAGAACGGCGATTACTCACCTCAAGTTTGAAATTTTATTTATTTTCATTTCACCTTTATTTAACCAGGTAGGCTAGTTGAGAACAAGTTCTCATTTGCAACTGCGACCTGGCCAAGATAAAGCAAAGCCGTATGACACAGACAACAACACAGAGTTACACATAGAGTAAACATTTAAAAAGCCAATAACACAATAAGCAAGTCAATGACACAGTAGAAAAAAGAAAGTCTATATACATTGTGTGCAAATGGCATGAGATAAGGCAATAAATAGGCCATGGGAGAAAACAATTACAATTTAGCAGATTAACACTGGAGAGATAGATGAGCAGATGATGATGTGCAAGTACAAATACTGGTGTGCAAAAGAGCAGAAAAGTAAATAAATAAAAACAGTATGGGGATGAGGTAGGTAGATTGGGTGGGCTATTTACAGATGGACTGTGTACAGCTGCAGCGATCGGTTAGCTGCTCAGATAGCAGATGTTTAAAGTTGGTGAGGGAAATAAAAGTCTCCAACTCCAGCGATTTTTGCAATAAGTTCTGGTCACTGGCCGCAGAGAACTGGAAGGAAAGGCGGCCAAATTAGGTGTTGGCTTTAGGGATGATCAGTGAGTACACCTGCTGAGTTGGACGAGGAGTTCTTCTTCAATGAGTCGAACACAAGGGATATACTGCGGACACCTGACCAGGCTCAGATCCCCGAGAATCTCTGGAAATGGAAACGTAGGTTTCGTGGAAAGAGATCGGGATGCCTTTTGAAGATCAGGCAACGAGTGGCTAATCTGCCCTTGCCTTCCGTTCCGCTAGCTAATGTTCAATCGCAGGAAAATAAATGGTACGAACTGAAACCACATATATCCTACAAAGGGGGACATTAAAAAGAATGACACAAATATGAATTTTCACAAAGTCTGCTGCCTCAGTTTGTATGATGGTAATTTGCATATACTCCACAATGTTATGAAGAGTGATCAGATGATTTGCAATTAATTGCAAAGTCCCTCTTTGCCATGCAAATTAACGGACTCCCCCAAAAACATTTCCACTGCATTTCAGCCCTGCCCTGCCCAGCCCTGCCACAAAAGGAGCAGCTGACAACATGTCTGTGATTCTCTTGTTAATTACAGGTGTGAGTGTTGACGAGGACAAGGATGGAGATCACTCTGTCATGCTGATTGAGTTTGAATAACAGGTTGGAATCTTCTAAAGGAGGGTGGTGCTTGGAATCATTGTTCTTCCTCTCTTCCTCTAACTGTGGTTACCTGCAAGGAATCACGTGCCGGCATCATTGCTTTGCACAAAAAGGGCTTCACAGGCAAGGATGTTGCTGTCAGTAAGATTGCACCTAAATCAACCATTTATCGGATCATCAAGAACTTCAAGGAGAGCGGTTCAATTGTTGTGAAGAAGGCTTCAGGGCACCCAAGAAGGTCCAGCAAGCGCCAGGACCGTCTCTTAATGTTGATTCAGCTGCGGGATCTGGGCACCACCAGTACAGAGCTTGCTCAGGAAAGGCAGCAGGCAGGTGTGAATGCATCTGCAAGTACAGTGAGGCGAAGACTTCTGGAGGATGGCCTGGTGTCAAGAAGGACAGCAAAGAAGCCACTTGTCTCCAGGAAAAACATCAGGGACAGACTGATATTCTGCAAAGGGTACAGGGATTGGACTGTTGAGGACTGGGGTGAAGTCATTTTCTCTGATGAATCCCCTTTCCGATTGTTTCGGGCATCCGGAAAAAAGCTTGTCCGGAGAAGACTAGGTGAGCGCTCCCATCAGTCCTGTGTCATGCCAACAGTAAAGCATCCTGAGACCATTCATGTGTGGGTTTGCTTCTCAGCCAAGGGAGTGGGCTCACTCACAATTTTGCCCTTGAACACAGCCATGTATAAAGAATGGTACCAACACATCCTCCGAGAGCAACTTCTCCCAACCATCCCGGAACAGTTTGGTGACGAGCAATGCTTTTTCCAGCATGATGGAGCACCTTGCCATACGGCAAAAGTGATAACTAAGTGGCTCGGGAACAAAACATCAATATTTTTGGTCCATGGCCAGGAAACTCCCCAGACCTTAATCCCATTGAGAACTTGTGGTCAATCCTCAAGAGGCAGGTGGACAAACAAAAAAACACAAATTCTGACCAACTCCAAGCAACAGGATGTGGCCCAGAATTTCATTGACAGCATGCCAGGGCAGATTGTAGAGGTCTTGAAAAAGAAGGGTCAACACTGCAAATATTGACTCTTTGCATCAACTTCATGTAATTGTCAATAAAAGCCTTTGACACTTATGAAATGCTTGTAATTATACTTCAGTATTCCATAGTAACATCTGACAAAAATATCTAGACACTGAAGCAGCAAACTTTATATTTGTGTCATTCTCAAAGCTTTTGGCCACAACTGTAGAGTGTTTTCATCTGCATTTTTCGTAGCTGTCTACATACCACCACAGACTGATGCTGGCACTAAAACCGTACTAAACAATCAGGAAAATGCTCATCTAGAGGCGGCGCTCCTAGTGGCCAGGAACTTTAATGCAGAGAAACTTAAATCCATTTTACCTCATTTCTATCACCATGTTAAATGTGCAACCAGAGGGAAAGAAATTACAGACCACCTTTACTCCACACACAGAGACGCATACAAAGCTCGTCCCTCAACCCTCCATTTGGCTAATCTGACCATCAATCTATTCTCCTGATTCCTGCTTACAAGCTAAAATTAAAGCAGGAAGCACCAGTGACTCGATCTATAAAAAAAGTGGTCAGATGAAGAAGATGCTAAACTACAGGAGTTGTATTTGTATTTATTATGGATCCCAATTAGCTGCTAAATAAAGCCAAAGCTTTAAGGCAGTTTATACAATTTAAAATATTACAATGCATTCACAGATTTCACAACACACTGTGTTGTCTTTCCCTACTCCACCACTACCACATATCTATAGTACTAAATGTGTGTGTGTGTGTGTGTGTGTGTGTGTGTGTGTGTGTGTGCGTGCGTGCGTGCGTGCATGCGTGCATGTGTCTGTGTTTGTTGCTTCACAGTCCACGCTAAGGTGTTTTTTTATCTGTTTTTTAATCTAATTTTACTGCTGCATCAGTTACTTGATGTGGAATAGAGTTCCATGTAGTCATGGCTCTATGTCGTACTGTGGAATAGAGTTCCATGTAGTCATGGCTCTATGTCGTACTGTGGAATAGAGTTCCATGTAGTCATGGCTCTATGTAGTACAGTGGAATAGAGTTCCATGTAGTCATGGCTCTATGTCGTACTGTGGAATAGAGTTCCATGTAGTCATGGCTCTATGTAGTACAGTGGAATAGAGTTCCATGTAGTCATGGCTCTATGTATTACTGTGGAATAGAGTTCCATGTAGTCATGGCTCTATGTATTACTGTGGAATAGAGTTCCATGTAGTCATGGCTCTATGTATTACTGTGGAATAGAGTTCCATGTAGTCATGGCTCTATGTAGTACAGTGGAATAGAGTTCCATGTAGTCATGGCTCTATGTATTACTGTGGAATAGAGTTCCATGTAGTCATGGCTCTATGTATTACTGTGGAATAGAGTTCCATGTAGTCATGGCTCTATGTAGTACTGTGGAATAGAGTTCCATGTAGTCATGGCTCTATGTAGTACTGTGGAATAGAGTTCCATGTAGTCATGGCTCTATGTAGTACTGTGGAATAGAGTTCCATGTAGTCATGGCTCTATGTCGTACTGTGGAATAGAGTTCTATGTAGTCATGGCTCTATGTAGCACTGTGGAATAGAGTTCCATGTAGTCATGGCTCTATGTAGTACTGTGGAATAGAGTTCTATGTAGTCATGGCTCTATGTAGCACTGTGGAATAGAGTTCCATGTAGTCATGGCTCTATGTCGTACTGTGGAATAGAGTTCCATGTAGTCATGGCTCTATGTCGTACTGTGGAATAGAGTTCCATGTAGTCATGGCTCTATGTCGTACTGTGGAATAGAGTTCTATGTAGTCATGGCTCTATGTAGCACTGTGGAATAGAGTTCCATGTAGTCATGGCTCTATGTCGTACTGTGGAATAGAGTTCCATGTAGTCATGGCTCTATGTAGTACTGTGGAATAGAGTTCCATGTAGTCATGGCTCTATGTAGTACTGTGGAATAGAGTTCCATGTAGTCATGGCTCTATGTAGTACTGTGGAATAGAGTTCCATGTAGTCATGGCTAAATGTAGTACTGTGTGCCTCCCATAGTCTGTTCTGGACTTGGGGACTGTGAAGAGTCCTCTGGTGGCATGTCTTGTGGGGTATGCATGGGTGTCCAAGCTGTGCGCCAGTAGTTCAGACGGACACCTCGGACAACAGTAGTCAAGGTACAACAAAACTAGGGCCTGTAGGACCTGCCTTGTTGATAGTGTTGTTAAGAAGGTAGAAACTAGGGCCTGTAGGACCTGCCTTGTTGATAGTGCTGTTAAGAAAGCAGAGCATTGCTTTATTATAGACAGACTACTCATCTTAGCTACTACTGCATCAATATGTTTTGACCGTGACAGTTTACAATCTAGTGTTACTCCAGGCAGTTTAGTCATCTCAACTTGCTCAATTTCGACATTGTTTGTTACAAGATTTAGTTGAGATTTAATAACTTCTTGATCCTACTTGAGACGCAGACGTCTCAAGTAGGCACCTGGAAATGCAAATGCGCTACGCTAAATGCTAAATGTACTCGTTTAAACTCAAACCTTGATCAAAATTCACAAGCAGGGTATTGAATTAAAGCTACACTCGTTGTGAACCTAGCCAACAAGTCAGATTTTTAAAATGCTTTTCGGCGAAAGCATGAGAAGCTATTATCTGATTGCATGCACCACCTGAAAATGCATGAATGCGACGTAAACAAAGACTCTGCTTATCCTACGCAGCACAAAACGCAGAAATAAAATATAAAACATTCATTACCTTTGACGAGCTTCTTTCTTGGCACTCCTATATGCCCCATAAACATCACTATTGGGTCTTTTTTTCGTTTAAATCGGTCCATATATACCCAAAATAGCTTTGTATGGAAGCTGTGTCATTCAGAAAAAAACATTGTTTTTAAACGCTGCGTAATTTCTTTAAATTAAAAAAGTCGACGATAAACTTTCACAAAACACTTCGAAATCCTTTTGTAATCCAACTTTAGGTATTAGTAAACGTTTATAATCTATCAAAATTATTACAGGGCGATGTATATTCAATAGCTCCTCGTTTGCAAATCAATGGCTGCCCATGTCTACATTAACAACATCCGGGTGAAGACTGGAAGAAACGGATGCCAGATAGATGGATTTTCCAACAATTAATTCAATTGAAAATGACAACAATGGCGACATCGTGTGGAATTTGTATGAATTGCATGCAGGTCGATATTAAATTCTGTCCTCTTTTAACAATTCATGGAAGTGACTTATGGAAATTATTTTTAGCTTTCAGAGAGCAGTTTTTCTTGCGTTTTTCAATGAAACACACAATCTGTTATAGTCACAGCCGTGATTTAACCAGTTTTAGAAACTTCCGAGTGTTTTCTATCCACACATACTAATCATATGCATATACTATATTCCTGGCATGAGTAGCAGGACGCTGAAAAGTTGCGTGATTTTTAACAGAATTTTCGAAAAAGGAGGGGGTAGAAGTAAGAGGTTTTAAGATTTAGTGAGTGCTGTGTTCCAAATACAATGCTTTTAGTATTATCAATATTTAGAGCTAACTTATTCCTTGCCACCCACTCTGGACTAACTGCAGCTCTTTGTTAACTAACTGCAGCTCTTTGTTGACTAACTGCAGCTCTTTGTTGACTAACTGCAGCTCTTTGTTAACTAACTGCAGCTCTTTGTGGACTAACTGCAGCTCTTTGTGGACTAACTGCAGCTCTTTGTTGACTAACTTCAGCTCTTTGTGGACTAACTGCAGCTCTTTGTGGACTAACTGCAGCTCTTTGTGGACTAACTGCAGCTCTTTGTGGACTAACTGCAGCTCTTTGTGGACTAACTGCAGCTCTTTGTGGACTAACTGCAGCTCTTTGTTGACTAACTGCAGCTCTTTGTGGACTAACTGCAGCTCTTTGTTAACTAACTGCAGCTCTTTGTGGACTAACTGCAGCTCTTTGTTGACTAACTGCAGCTCTTTGTGGACTAACTGCAGCTCTTTGTGGACTAACTGCAGCTCTTTTTTGAGTCGCTGTATTAGCTGACATGTATAGTGTTGAGTCATATGCATATATAGACACACTGGCTTTACTCAAAGTCAGTGGCATGTTGTTAGTAAAAATTGAAAAACACAAGGGGCTTAAACAGCTACCCTGGGGAATTCCTGATTCTAACTGGATTATATTTGAAAGGTGGGTCGTTAGTGAGCCAACATCCAGTGAAATTGTAGAGCGGAAAATTAAAAATACAAAAATCATATTATTAAACATTCATGAAAATACAAGGGTCATACATTTTTATTTTACCTTTATTTAACCAGGCAATTCAGTTAAGAACAAATTCTTATTTTCAATGACAGCCTAGGAACAGTGGGTTAACTGCCTGTTCAGGGGCAGAACGACATATTTGTACCTTGTCAGCTTGTCAACATCACTTAAAAGCTTAACTTCTTGTTAATCCAGCCGCTTTGTCAGATTTCAAAAAGGCTTTAGGGCGACAGCATACCATGCAATTATCTGACAGCGCCCCACATACAAAATCATTAAAAACATTTTCCAAACCAGCAGAGGCATCACAAAAGTCAAAAAAGTTTAGGTGAGGCAGATGAACCTACCACTGTATCATCAAAGGTATTATCTAAGTGAGTTTCAGAGATAGTCAGAATATGCATGTCATCTGTTACTAGCAAGTTAATGACTTCATGGATCTTGTTTCGCAGGCTGCATATGTTAATATGCACTATTTTTAGCACTTTTCTGGGTTGCTTGAATGTTTTTAATTCTTTATTGGGAAGCTTATCAGAGGTAGACTTACTCATGTTATGTCACGTTCTGACCTTTATTTCCATTGTTTTGTCTTTATTTAGTATGGTCAGGGCGTGAGTTTGGCTGGGCAGTCTATGTGTGATTTTCTATGCTGGGGTTTTGAGTTCAGCCTGGTATGGTTCTCAATCAGAGGCAGGTGTCGTTAGTTGTCTCTGATTGAGAATCATACTTAGGTAGCCTGGGTTTCACTTTTGAGTTGTGGGTGTTTGTTTCCGTGTGTGTGTTTGTTGCCACACGGTTCTGTTTCGGTTTAGTTCGTTTCACGTTTATTGTTTTGTAGTGTTCAGTTTATGTCTTTAAATAAATGTTATGGACACTTACCACGCTGCGCATTGGTCCTCCGATCTCAGAAGAGGAGGACGAAGGCCGTTACATGTTATTTTCGCTGATAGTGCAGGTTGAGCTGCATAAAGTGGTCTTCCTACTAGGGCACACCGCCTCAGTGCTAACAGTGTAACTCTGGTTAAAAGGGTCTCATGATTACTGCTTACAATAGCTGGAAGATTAACAGATGTATTCGGTGGAATTAAATTACTTACATTGTGTTTGCCAATGCCCCTAAGATCATGTACATTTAATGCAGCATTATGACGACTCATTGTCACAATGGTAGGGAGCTGAACTTGGATCATTTACCAGTCATTGTTTCAACGCAACCTTGAAATGCGTGGACAGAGTCCAGGAGCCAAGATGATTTGGATGGTCATTCCTATAGAGTATCTTCTGTTTTCCAGAAGTTACCTATAAAAGTGACTCCAGCTGCAGTAGTCTTTCAGCCAGATGTGTAATGCCAGCAGTCTGCTGAATCTTTCACACCCGCAGCCCAACGATGGTACTGGACCTGAAATTATTGGCAGTTTTTTTTTGTATTTTAATGCTGAAATCAGTTCTTAAAAATCAATTTTCAAATGTTCTGAGCTAGTCCTCCTGATGTAGTTTTACCCCACATGGACTACGACAGTGTCAGCTCCCGGGCATATGTGGTAGAACAGTCAGAAGCAGCTTTGTTATGTCCTGTACTCGTGCTCCTATGTAGAACAGTCTGAAGCAGCCTTGTTATGTCCTGTACTCGTGCTCCTGTGTAGAACAGTCTGAATCAGCCTTGTTATGTCCTGTACTCGTGCTCCTGTGGTAGAACAGTCTGAAGCAGCCTTGTTATGTCCTGTACTCGTGCTCCTGTGGTAGAACAGTCTGAATCAGCCTTGTTATGTCCTGTACTCGTGCTCCTGTGGTAGAACAGTCTGAATCAGCCTTGTTATGTCCTGTACTCGTGCTCCTGTGGTAGAACAGTCTGAATCAGCCTTGTTATGTCCTGTACTCGTGTTCCTGTGGTAGATCAGTCTGAAGCAGCCTTGTTATGTCCTGTACTCGTGCTCCTGTGGTAGAACAGCAGGAAGCAGCCTTGTTATGTCCTGTACTCGTGCTCCTGTGGTAGAACAGTCTGAATCAGCCTTGTTATGTCCTGTACTCGTGCTCCTGTGGTAGAACAGTCTGCCTTGGGGACCGAGATGTTTCTCACCACAGAGCTGCCTATGATGACAGCTGGTGATGTTGAATGGGCCGGTCACTCAGGCAGCCTCACGGTCTGGTGAGGCTGCCTGAGGATCTGAACCTGAGGAAGAAGCCACCAGAGAGGGAGACAGAGCCGAGGATGAAGACGCAGGTACCTCCGGATCCAATCTTGATTGGAAAGTCACCACGGACGAAGGCGCCGGAACCTCTGGATCCAGGGAGGCAGAGCTGTTTCTGGTCTGTGTCAGTTCTGGGCTCAACATCTCCATGGAGACCACGTTGCCAGAGGATGCCTTCTTCGACTTCCACGGTTGGTGACTTACCTCCATGGCTGGTTGGTTGGGTCAAGATCAGCTCCATTTTCTAGAGAAGGGGGAGACCCCTTCGGGAATGGAACCCCGCCTAGCACCGGCCAGATGCTTTGTTGTTTTGCTAGCACAGACTGGAATACGTTCCGAGATTCTTTCGATGGCATTGAAGACTACACCACATCAGTCACTGGCTTTATCAATAAGTAAATCGAGGACGTTGTCACGAATCCCGCTGAAGATGGTGCCTCTTCCTGTTCGGGTGGCGCTTGGCGGCCTACTAGCTGCCATCGATTCCCTCTTTTGTTTCTGTTAGTTTGGTCTGGTTGGTTACACCTGTTTTGAGTTTAGTTTTGTTTGTGGGCTATTTAAGGGCACTAGGCCCGCCGGCTTTTGTGCGGGCTTGTTTTCTGTTCATGGTGTTGGATTATTTGTGGATTCTATTTTTCCGGACAGTTT